>NW_025376814.1:0-2922 GCF_016433145.1 Gracilinanus agilis
GAGAGAGAGAGAGAGAGAGAGAGAGAGTGTGAGTGTGTGTGTATAGGCTTTTGTACCATTCTCCCATGATAACTTTTGTCTTTTGTAATAACAGTAATTAAAAAGGGGAAAATAGTTCAACAAAGCCAAAAAACACCATGAGTTTTCATATTGCATATAATGTTCCACACACTTATTAAAATTTTTTCTTTGAGGTTAGTCATTACAGTTTCAACAAGCTTTGTTGTTGTTTACTATTTTTGTTCCTTCCATTTACATTGTTATTACCATTGCCAATTATTATTTTCCTTTTCTTAAATCCTTCACTTTTTGTAAATACTATCATAGGTTTTATATTATTCTTTATTTTAATACATTAATAATATTCCTTTGTTTTTGTGTACCATCATTTGCTTTACCTAGTCCCTAATGGACAGATGTCTATTTTGTATCCAGTTCCTTGATACTGCAAAAGGGATTTCGAAGTTGAAGGAAAAAGATAATTTCCACCATGTTAAGATAATTTTAATTTGCTTTCCAGAATGATTGAACTCATACTTTATCAAGAGTGAATTTCTACTTTTATTTCTTTCCCCGTTCCTTCTAATAAAGAACACTTCACCTGGAATCAGGAAGACCTGAATTCACTTCTTATCCCAACACTTACTAGCTGTCTGACCTTGGTCAAATCCTTTAACCTTTGTTTTCCACAGTTTTCTCAACTATAACATGTGGTTCTGATACTAGCAACTATCTCTTGGGTTGTGCTAATTAAATAAGATAATCTTTATAAAATAACTAAGCACAAATGACAATTTGGACATCCTAACTCTTATTACTTATAATTTTTACCATGCACATCTTTGAGGTGAAAAGCACTAGTTTTTTATATTTGCATTTCTCACATGAGTAGTGGTTTGGTTCACCCCATCAGCTGTTAATAATTTGGATTTCTTTTGAGAAGTATCTTTTCTTATCCTTGGACCACATAAATGATTTTTGGTTTTATGTGTGGTATTTGTTCATTTGAGAGAGAGAATAACATGCTGTTTGTACCCTTATTGAAGATATTTGATGTAAAGATACTGAAAATCTGAAAATGAAAATACTTGAATCATGTAACCAATAAAATGAAGAAGACATTTCCTTTTATCTTAATGGTCCTTCTAGCTTGTCTCAAACAGAAATTTTATAATCAGAGATAAAGCGGCTAATGCCGTCTCTATGATCTTGACACTAGGAACCCCAAAGAAGGCAAAATCTCTGCGATTTAATACCTAACTTATTCTTACTCAATACCCTTTTTCCCTTTTGCCCACCATGTTCGCATTAGCAAAGTTGCATTAGCTTCTCAAAGGCTTGAAACAAAATACAGCCCTTACACTCATATACATCCCCGCCTCCCCACCTTCTTATCTGTCCTTCTGTGGAATGTACATCCAAAACCTAAAATGCTAAAATGTGCTGAGGTCTTAGTAGCCAATATTCTGTGCTCTAAAAAATGTCTAGGGAGCTGAGAAAAGGGGGAAGTATTTTTGTCTGGACTTATATTAGAGCCCAGTCCTACATCTCAGTTGCCCCTCTCTTCCCATCTCCTCACAGAGCCAAATTCCAAATGACAGATAACTGCCTAAGCTTTAGCAATAATGCAGTAATAGTACTCCTTATTCTCAACTCAATAATTGAAGAATAGAAGGAACGGGGCTTAGTGAAGAAGAGCCTTGTAGTATTCTACTAATCATGAGAGAAAGAGCCTAGTATCCAGGTGGGACTAGTTCTATCCTCCTAAAGTCACTTGGGGTGGGTACATTGGCTGGTGAACCATGAACTGCCCAGCATGGGAAGAGGCTAAGATGCTTTAGGATTAAGTCCTCATGATAAAGGTCAGAAAATGAGCAATTAGAGGAAAATTATTGGGTGGGAGACTGAAAAAAAGATTGAAATTACCGTAAGAGAAAGAAAAACGAGTCTTTGTAAGGAAATAAACAAGCAAAGAAGACAGTAACAAATGAAGAAACTCAATCTTCCATATCTATTATATAAGTTCAGATATCCGTGATTAAATACTGGAAAATAAAAGAAAATTCTTCAACATTTAACGAGGCTGAACACCCCATGGATTTTTTTTTTTTTTCCTGTTTACTCTTTTTTTTTTTTTTTTCATTTTTTTTTCATTTATTTATTTTTTAGCATTTATTAATAATCATTTTTAACATGATTACATGTTTCATGCTCCTATTTTCCCCTTCACCCCCCACACTCCCCCCACCCATGGCCGACGCACTTTTCCACTGGTTATGTCATGTGTCCTTGATCAAGACCAATTTCCCAATTGTTGGTGGTTGCATTGGTGTGGTAGTTTCGAGTCCACACCCTCAATCATGTCCGCCCCGACCCATGCGTTCAAGCAGTTGCTTTTCTTATATGTTTCCTCTCCTGCAGTCCTTCCTCTGAATGTGGGTAGCATTCTTTACCATAAATCCCTCAGTATTGTCCTGGGTCATTGCATTGCTGCTGGTACAGAAGCCCATTACATTCAATTTTACCACAGTATATCAGTCTCTGTGTACAATGTTCTTTTGGCTCTGCTCCTTTCGCTCTGCATCAGATCCCGGAGGTCTCTCCAGTTCGCCTGGAACTCCTCCAGTTTATTATTCCTTTTAGCACAATAGTATTCCATCACCCGCATATACCACAGTTTGTTCAGCCATTCCCCAATTGAAGGACATACCCTCCTTTTCCAGTTTTTTGCCACCACAAAAAGCGCAGCTATAAATATTTTTGTACATGTCTGTTTATCTATGATCTCTTTGGGGTACAAACCCAACAATGGTGTGGCTGGGTCAAAGGGCAGGCATTCTTTTATAGCCCTTTGAGCATGATTCCAAATTGCCAGCCAGAATGGATCAGTTCACAACTCCACCAGCAATGCATTAATGTCCC
>NW_025376815.1:0-3308 GCF_016433145.1 Gracilinanus agilis
CTCTCTCTCTCTCTCTCTCTCTCTCTCTCTCTCTCTTTCTTTTTTGTCCTTTTTCATTTCTTCATAAGCACCACTTAACAACCGTAGTTCCTGACAGAGCAAAGCACTTGAAATTAAGAGGGTGAAGGAGCCTGGAAATAGTAAGTTATAGCATATCCTTTGTAACAATCACAGCTGCAAGGCAGAAAAGTAGCAAAGAGTTTGTGAATTTGGCATCGAATTTTGAAAACTTTAGGACAGTTCTTTCAAGAAAAATCATCCTTAAATCCCACAGAACCAAAACCAAAGCTATTTTCTTGTATATACTATTTTTTCCTCTTGAAAAAAAGTCCTCAAATACCTCCTGCTTATTCTAATAATCCTCACTCATCTTTTCCTTTATTCTCTGTGTCTCTTCTCCCTCTTGACTGTTTCCTGATGTCCACTGAAGTCCTATTTCCTTTTCTAATACTAGTAATCTAATTTCTACTCACTCTTTTATACATCTCTAGCTCTGATAGGTTTTTTCCCCCCTCTCTGATCCTTTATTTCTTTTTTCAGATCTTGTCCTTTTACTAGCTGAATTTAGTTGGTCTAACAAATGGGCTAAAAGGAAGAGTGGACTCGAGAGCTCAGCCATCTTCATGATCCATTCTGAAAACAGCCATATTGATTTCATTGCAGGAAGTTTATCTAGAGAGATAGAAGAGGAGAATAGTGGTGAAACAAATTCAATCGTTTTGTCCTGTTGTTCTCTATTTAGTCTGGTGTATATACTCAGCTATGGTAACATGGCTGTTGCTGTATTTGTGCTCTTTGTGGAAGGTGGGAAGCTTCAGAGGACAGAATGTCTCTTTTTTTCCCAATTTGCTTCTCCTTTCAGGCTAATTTCATCTGTACCAGGATTATAACTTCTAATTCACATTAGTTCACTAAAGATTTGTTTCAATGTTTCATGCTGGTACGAAGGGTTTACCCTAAATGAACATGTTTTAACCAATCATACCTTTCTGCAAAACCTTTGCATTATTATATTATTATATATTACAATAATTATATATTATTACTGTCCTTCAAGGATCAGCTTACCTATGTTCATAGAAGCTCTGCACCAGATGATGGATCAACAGATGATGATAAATTAATTTTGGCCACCACAACTTAGGAAATTGCTCACTAAGATCTAGAGAAGTTTTTGATCAGGAAGTAGGGAACATAGATGGAATAATAGAACCTTGAAGCACTTATATATATTATTTTAAAATATATTTTATTATTAAATTATTAAATGACTTAAAAGAACTTGATAGACATCACCAAATGTGATTATTTCCTTACCCAAAGAAAAGAGGACTTCTTAAAAAATAGTTACAAATTTAACTTAGCCGTTCTAATACTACCAAGTTTGTTTGTGTCCCCTTCTGAAAATGCTTCTTTCTGTGTATTTTAAAGAAGTTTTTATTGATTTTCTTTTTTAAAAATATCTTCTTTAATGGGGTTTTGGTGAGCATGGTTCTATATGCACAAATGATCATATTCTTTCTCATTTCTTCCAGTAAATTGCCTCTTCTTATGATTCCCGCTCTCTCAATTACCTTCAGTCTCCCTGTTTACCAGCAGCTTCCCTACTGCCTACAAACATATCTATGCCTTCCTCATCCTCAAAGAACCCTACTTTGACCCATGCATCCTTACTAGCTATATCTCTTCTACTTTTGTTGGCTAAACTCCTTCAGAAGATTATCTACAATTGATGCTTCTACTTTCTTTCCTCTCACTTTTTTTTTTTAACTCTAAAGTGTAGCTTCTAATCTCATCATTCAATTGAAGTTGTTTTCTCCAGTTGCTGAAGGTCTGCTAATCAATAAATTTAATAACTTTTTCTTAATTCTCATCTTTCTTGATTACTCTGCACCCCTTAACATAACTATCAATCACTCTCTTCTTCCTAATACTCTTTCTCTCTTGGTTTTATTTCCTACCTGAGTGCTCTTCAGTGTCTTTTATTGGAATTTAATCTAGGTTATGCCTGTCATCTGTGAGTATCCTCCAGAACTCTGCTCTGGGCCCTCTTCTCTCTTTTTTTTTTCCTATTGTATTTCACTTGGTGATTAACCACTCCCATGGATTTTACCATCAGCTCTTGCAAGTTGATTCTCAAATTGATCCATCCAGCCCTAATCTTTCTCCAGATACCTTTTAGATATCTCAAACTGGAGGTCCCATTATAAATATCTTGAACTTAACATGAAATCATTCTGTTTACCCCCCCCCCCCAAATTCTCCCTTTTCTTAACCTTAATTACTGTTGAAGGTACCTATGTCTTCCCAGCCACCCAGGCTCACAACTTCAGTGTCACCCTCCACTCACTCTCTCATCCTGCATATCCAATAACAGAACATAGTATAACAGCTGCTAAGTTCTGTTAATTCTATTTTCATATTATCTCTTGTATGTGCCCTGTTCTTTCTTCTGACATCACCCATTATCTCACCCATTAACCATTGTAGTAGCCTGTTGGTTACTCCAACAGCTCCAGTCCATCTTCCCTGAAGTCTCAGCTAAACTATTCTTTTGCAATAAGCCTTTCCTAGCCCTCCTTAATCTTACTGACTTCCTTTTGAGGGTATGCTCCCCACCTCTGCCAGTTTTCCTGTTTATATCTTTTTTGGACATAATTGTTTGCAATTTTCCCCCATTATCCTGTTAGCTCTTTGACATCAGGGCCCATTTTTGCTTTCTTTGTATCCCCAAGACTGGGCACATTCTTGATGCTTAATAAATGCTAGTTGATTGATTTTTTATATCATATTTTAAAGAATAACAAATCAGTAAGTAAAACCAACCACTGAATAGGAGGATGATCTGAATTTGTGTAGACCTGAGGCCTTGGAAAGGAGACAAAGACTAAAGCCAATCAAACTGAGGGAGAGTAAAGGGAAGATGTAACCAATGACCCTCAGCAGCAGTGTCATGCCCCTCTCAGCAATGAATGCTCTCTGACACAGAATTCATCATCCCCAAAACACAGAGTAAGAATAAGAAAATTGCTAAGAAATCTTCTTAGCTTACCCATAAGAAAAGAGAAAAATCCAATATAAAGATTTCCCTTGACTCTTCTATACCTTTGCACATACCTTCTTGTTTCAAAATCCTCCCATCTTCTTTAATTGTCTCCAGTTGTCTTCCACCAATTCATATTTATCATCTTCAAGACCTCAGATAAAATTTATATTTCTAGTAGGTACACTCAGTTTTCTTTCTCTTCCTTCCTTCCTTCCTTCCTTCCTTCCTTCCTTCCTTCCTTCCTTCCTTCCTTCCTTCCTTC
>NW_025376816.1:0-1850 GCF_016433145.1 Gracilinanus agilis
TGTGTGTGTGTGTGTGTGTGTGTGTGTACTAAAAAGTACAAAAGTACTGAAAAGCCAGTATAACTGAGATTCAATCCAGGCTGCATCTTTGACTTGGACCTGGGGCTATACTCTATAGGAACTGAGCTAAGTTATGAAACTTATCTTCTTCCCCTCCCAGAGACTGAGATGGGGCAATAGGATGGGGAAGATTATGTCACCTATATTTTAGGGGAGAAAATTTGTATATTTGTGATTATGCCATCTGAAAGAAATATTTTTGTTAAAAACTAATCAGACTACTAGAAATTAATGGAACATAAAGGGAATATCATTTGTGCGGCCTGAAGCTATTAGAAAAGAGCTTAAAAACCCAACACTTTTAATGGTACTAGAGAACCCTAGAGGAGGAATTCTAATCTAACCTATTTGGCCTTCAGGTGGCAGAATCCTCTGTGTATAAGTGTTCATTTATTGTTGGGATATATATCTATAGCAAGGATTGGTGAGAATAGTGAGTTGAAGACAAAACCTTTGTGGAAGAAAAGCAAGTAAAAGAAATTGAAAAGGTTATAGAAATAAAATGAAAATCAGGATAATTTAGTATAATGGGAAGGGAGGGAGTGAGTATTTTAAGAAGACTAAGTCATCAATTCAAGGGTAGCAAATGTGGCCAAGTTATTAAGGAGAGAATATTGAGGAGAGAAGTGATGGATAGACTAATAGAATATACATATATATGTATATGTATATGTACGTGTGTATACACATATGTCACTGGTGGACACCCACCCAATTCACCAGTACACTTGAGATCTGCCAGTTACTCTCACTAGTTTAAGCTACACACGAAGATGATTTTCTGGGATGTGGCACATACTACAGTGTTTTGGAGAGATTAGGTGGCAGGTAGAAACCAAAGGAGAAAAGCAGTCTTGAAAAGAGTTCAGCAAGCATACACACCAGAGGTACCAATTTTCCATGAACATCCTGCAGACTCTGGGCATGTGAAGATTTTCCTAGGGAGAAGGGCTGGGTGAGAATTATTTGTTACAATAGTTATGAAGGTTCCAGAAATGGACACTGTGCAATGCTGAGGGCTTAATTAGACATTGAGAATTTCAAGGTCATCCACTTCCTCTCAAACTATTACCAGCAGTCTTGATTTTATTTTGAGTCATTTTATGTACAAGTCAAGAGATATCACCAATGATGTCTTTCAACTACTAAGTATCCAAATATTTTTGAATTAGCCCTTTCCTCCCTTTCCCACTTTTTGATAAAGGAAAAAAACTGTTAAAAAATTTGACTTTATAATAGAAGCAAAGATATATACTTCATATCAACTTCATCACTTTTTTCTTCTTTCTGTTGCAAACTTTTTTTTCCTTCATTTTTGTTATACTCAGGGATCAATATAGGAATTCTCAGGGGCCAACTTAATACTTAAAAATTCAAATGAGCGTTAACCATAGTTTATTTGAAAGGATAATGCTCTAGTTTTGTATTTTAAAAGCTCTGAATTATAGTCACTTTTATCTCCAGGATTTAAAAATAATACATATTTTAATAGATACTTGAGTATACATTTTAAAATTAGGACTTTTATGAAGGATTTTGAAGGGAATTGTGTTTTAAAGTTGTCAAACTGAAGTCTTTTGTTTCTTTTCAGAACAAATGCAGAAGGAAGGAAGGAAGGAAGGAAGGAAGGAAGGAAGGAAGTCCTCTCTAATGCTCTGGTTATACTGAAAATTTGTTTATTTCTTCTACCCAAAGTTGTATCTTTTTAGAGAAAATCAGACCAGAGTCTTAGAAACCATATTACTACTTGCCATGCCTCATCTTCAAAACTCAACTAATATATATATATA
>NW_025376817.1:0-11316 GCF_016433145.1 Gracilinanus agilis
GAGAGAGAGAGAGAGAGAGAGAGAGAGAGAGAAAGATAGGAGTGGGGGAGAGGGAGGGAGGGAGGGAGGGAGGAAGGAAGGACCACACCTATTTGGCTTCTTATCTCTGTAGACCTTAATTTCTCCTTCTATAAAATGATGGTGAGATGGGGAATGCAATGAATACATATACACATGATATACTTTAAAGTTTAATCTGCATCATTTAACTTTCTCCATAACTTTCTTAAGTCCAGATAAGCAAAAAAATAAATCAAGCCTGCTTTGTGGCTTGCTGTTATCTGAGGTATAAATGTTCACACTGGAAATTTAATAGTTGGTTCTTGTGAGCTAGTTTGATTCTCCAGTATATTCCCACTTTCAGATCTAAATCAGTGATCCTATCATTCTCTAAATTGATTAGTGTTGCAAAGGGTCAGTTTTTTAGAAGATCCAACACTGAGAAAGTATGGGCTGTGAATAAATGAATGTGTAACCCAAGTGCCTTTGGGACAGGGAGAAATAGGGGTCAAATCTCCTCTGTTTCCTTAGGACTGGAACTTCTTGGAATGTGATTGTAAGAATGAACAAGTGGCCTCCAGAGGAAGGCTGCTGAGGTAAGATTCCAGTGTGGCAGATTTGAAGAGGAAGATACAGAGACCGCATGCTAGGTGGACTGTGGTTTATTATAATATAGAGGGATAGTGATTTTCCAGAAAGCACTTTTCATGGAGCCTAAGACTGGGGTGCAGATGTAATAAGAATTAGATCGTAAGCTCCTTAAGGGCAAGGACTCTCTTTTGTCTCTTTTTGTATCCCTAGGACTTAGCACAGTGCCTGGTACATAGAAGGCATTTAACAAAATGCCTTTATTGATTGAGAATTCTTCCCACTTGTTACTCTACCTATTTAAACCCACTGAACATTGTTATGGCTAGAATAGACTAGATCTGAGATCAGCAAAGGGGCAGTAAAGGTTTAATTGTCTCTTCCTCACCTCTCTCTTCCGCAACCAGCAGGTATTCCATTCATGGTTTATTTCTTTGAATCATTGGTAATTTTTGTAGTAACTAAAAAGCTATTATACCCTTGTTAGGTACCTTCCCCACCCCTCACTCTCCTGGCAGGACTATTTGTTCTACCATAACTGCTATAGGTTTTAATCTGTGAGCAGAAGCCTAGCAATGCAATAGGTTGGCACTGGTGCAAAGAAAAAGACAAAGATCTGACCCTTCTGCCTCACCATTCTACTCACCATCCTAGAGACTTAAACACTCCATCTCTGGTCACTATTTCCCTCTATTATCTTCCCCAGTTAGAATGGAAACGCCTTGAGGGAGTTTTTCTTCCTTTTCTATCTGTATTATCAGTGGCTAGCACATAGCAAGTTAATAATTTTTTTCTATTTTCTATTCATTCTATTCTATTTTCTATTTGTTCCTTTACTAATTCATTCATTTATTCATTTTACAGGTGAAGACTTTACATTTTACATTAAGATTTATAAAGTAGAGACAATACTTGAACTGCCTACTTCATAGGGTTGATATAATCAAAATATTTAGTCAACCCTAAAATGCTATAGAAAATGTGAGTTATGAATTATGCTATAATAGAGGTGTGGGTAATGGGAGCAGAAAAAGAGAGCCAGAGAAGAGGAAAAGAGAGACGGGGAGAGAGAGAAGGAGGAGAGAAAAGGAGAGGAAGTGGGGAAGAGAAAGAAAGAGAGAAATAGACAAAGGGGAAAGAGAGAGACAGACAAAGAGACAGAGAGATTTCCAATGTGATACTGGGAGAAGTGACACAAAAGTCAACAACCTCTTGGAATTTTAAACTTTTTAACTAGTATAGTAATTGGTTTTTTCCCAGAACAGCAGGTCTGCTAGAGTGAGTTTAAAACAATTTCTACAACGTCTCTCTCAATCACTTTTCTGTTTGAGGAAGTAGAGTTCTGGATAGATTAACTTTCAACCAGGGGGGTATGATAAGACTTATGAAAATAAAATTGAGGGGGAGGCAGCTGAGTGGCTCAGTGGATTGAAAGCCAGGCCTAGAGATGAGAGATCCTGGATTCAAATCTGACCTCAGATACTTCCTAGCTGTGTGACCCTGGGGCAAGTCACTTAACCCCCATTGCCTAGCCCTTACCACTTTTCTGCCTTAGAACCAAAACACAGTATTGATTCTAAGACAGAAGGTAAGGGTTTAAAATAAATAAATAAAATTGGTTTCTTACTGTAAGTTATACAAAAGTTAAAGTGAAAGATTCAGGGGATATAGAAGACCAGACAGTTAAAAAGAAGTTCAGAAGAAGAGAATAAAACAATAGAAAGAATTCTAATAAAAGGATAGACCTGATCTCAGCTGAGGATTCTATGCTTTTTGGTGCATCCTGACTGAAAATAAGTATGCTACATAACAACTGACCGAGAGAAGCTTTGCTGAAAAGATTGAGTGAAAATTGCAGAAAACTTCATATTTAGTGACTAAGATGACTGACTTAAGCGAGCTGAAAAAAACATCATAACTATTGGATAAGAATACTAATTGAGGATATCTGTAAATTTTTCCTAGATGAAAGGTTTCCCAATTACAGTACCTATAGTACAGTAAATCAAGGTTTCTTAATTATCTTTTTTTGTCATAGATCTTTCTAGTGAAGCCTCTGGATCCCTTAACAGAACAATATTTGTTGTCTGCATTTATAATGGGAAAAAATGATAAATTTCATTTAGAGGTTAGCAAAAATAAAGATGTCTTTTCTTTACATTCAAGCTCATAGAAATCCTGACATCCCAACTTAAAACCACTTTGCTTTAGATGAAGATCTGAGTTTCAAATGTATTTGAAAACAGAACCTAAACTATGAACTATAACTGAGGCTCAGGAGGAGCCAGTTGACAGACAGGTAAGTCTCAAAGAACTATTCTTCCTCTCAACTAATAGGGAAGAAGCTTTATTAACTATACTATCCTTCAGTGAATGGTGGAATTGGCTAATAAGGATCTAGCCACAGCAACTACAGCATATGGTTTACCAGTGTATTAAATGACCTTTAAAAAATAGTCAGCATTGACTACCAATTAGATTAATGAACCTGGCAGGGAGAAGTATTTAGTCAGAGTGGGTTGGGGTTCCAACAAAAAAGAGAGGTAATATCAGTAAAAGACATTGGCAGCTTTATAGTGTAAGAGTCATGATTTGTCTGTCTTTGCATTTTCTGGTAACATGTTCTCTCTGTGTGTGTATACATTCCCACATATGAAGATGCCCATGTTCTTCCCATATGTAGATAACAAATAACAAGGACCCTCTATCCCCTCTGAGTGTATCTGTATTCTATAAGAGAATGAGTTTAAAGTTTATGGGAAAATGAAAATGCCCAGTGGCTATTTAATTTCCATTGTTATTTAGTTAAAATAATTTTGTCATGAACTAAATGTATCATCTGACTGGTAAAAAGCAAAATCAGAAAGGGCTTGGGAGAGTTGATCTGGAGAAGATTCTGACTCAAATGCAGAACCTGAAATAGCTAACTCAGGATCACAAAATATATAGTATCAATATTATAATAATATCAAAATACTGTAGACTATGGGTCAATAAACCTGAATTCTAGTCTCAGCTCTGCCCCTAAAGACTCATTTAACTTGATCTGTAAAATGAGAGGGGAAAATAATAAAATAAAACTAAATAATAAAATAAAACTAAAATAAAATAAAATAAAATTAGGGGGTTGGATTCAGTGGTATCTCAAATATATTTCAGCTACTATGCTTTTATTTATTTATTTATTTATTTAAAAAAACTTACCTTCTGTCTTGGAACCTAAGACCTCCCGTCTCCAGGCCTGGCTCTCAATCCACTGAGCTACCCAGCTGCCCCCAGCTACTATGCTTTTAATCTGTAAGGGACCCTTTGGGAAATATGACTCAGGAATATTGGTTTGTATGGTGAAATCTTTAATAAGGTACCCATGACCACAGTTAGGAAGTTACCCTGGTATGTGACACTGTGGAAACACATTCTTAAAAACTTTCTTTTTAGTTCAACTGAAAATACTAAGAAATTATGTTTTAACCAATCTAAAGTCCTTTCTACATTTTTCCCATTAAGAATGAAAGACCCCAGAAAGTGGATAAAGAGTAGTAATTAAACTTCAATGGTGAAATATCATATGTTCAGTTAAGGTCTTTGCATTTCCCTTTCTAATGAAAGGATGAGAATATTGACCCATTGACCCATCTAAAGGCAGTCCCCCTTTCCCTATTTCCTGATGGAATTATGGTATTGACTGTTCTTTTGATTGCTTCAAGTCACTTGTGACCACTAGAGAAAGAGCTTTTGAGGGCAGTGGTCAAAGAGGAATCAGTATTTTTTAGGAGGATAATTTTCCAAGGGTATTCCCAAAAGATTAAGTGACTATTGTCCCACTAAATGAAGTAGAATGCTAACTCAAACTGTATTTTATAATTTTATGACATTTTTCTTATTCTATATTCATATAAATGTTATCTTAAGTTATCCTGGGGAGAGAGACATCAGAAGGCATGGGAGAGGGTTAAGGCTATGTCATATTGAACATTTCTCTCTCTAAAATAGAAGTACTTGGATTTTGAATAATATTAAACCAATAAAATTTATTTCTGGCAGAATTGTCCCTAAAACACAGTATGTGATATTAATATTTTTTTCTTCAACACTTACGCCTTTGGTTCACAAACATTTTGAAGCAGTAATGGAGTGATTCTGAGGCTTGTGAGCTGACATCAAAGTCAAAGTCCATACAAAACAGGCCCACGATGCCCATCAGCTTCCCACCAATCTTGAAATCATCCATGTGCTTTGTAAAAAATTGGGAACCATAGAGTTAGCTCCTCTCCCCACCATAATAATTTTATTCCTTTCATCCTTATCTCTCAGGATCCAAAACTCCAAGGCCTTTGGTCACCAAGGACCAAGTTTCTTCACCAACCCTGTGTACACCTCCTCTTTATAGAAGCAAGGGAATTCTTTTCCAAATTGTCAATGGGGAAATCAGGACCCAGAATAAGCTAAAATGGAGGCTTTTTGAGCTAGTGGTACAACTTTGGAACAATGGGCCAATCCTCTCCCTATCCCCAATCATAGATGGTGTCCAGAAAATCAGACCCTACCAGATAAGAGAGAAAAGAAAACTACATTCTTTAAAGAAGCAGTACAAGGAATTTATAAGATTTATAGCCAACCAATCTCCTGCTCTTCCATTTATCCCTTAGGAAGCCCAAGTGGAATGTGTGCTAAGAGTCCATCCCAGTGCCATAAGCAGAGCATAAAAGAGGACAATGCCATGAACCAGAACCCCTAGGACACTCACTCTTAGTACAGGAAAGCTGCTAATGAATCTTAGTTGTCGGGAAAGAATGCTCAAAGCCCGGGCTTTCTCAAAGGACTTTTCCGACAAGAGCCAGGGCATGATGACCTAGGAAGAGAATTGAGAATACATGGGAATCACCACCTGCTTGAAGACACAACAGCCCTTACTAGAGGCCAAGAGAGGAGTGAGAATTGTCTCTAGCCTGCTAGGCACTGGGTTCAAAGGAAGGTTTTTAAATTATTTTTGTCTCTTACTTTCTAAATCCCCAGCTACCATCCCACTCTTAAAGGGAGTACTACACCAAAGAGTATTTGGGCATTTGTCTAGCCTATGGAATGGCCCATATTTTCTCAAGTTCAGGGTATCTTCCAAAAGTAGGGATGGGCAGAGTAGAAACCCTGAACGATAAGCCCTTTAATAGTACAGAAATCAGGCTATTCCACTAAGCTAATGTCAATGCTCCAAAACCTACTTCCTCAGAGGTTCCACCTGCTAGTTTAATATCTACGAATTTGTCAAGTTGTCTAGGCACTTTTCAACATCCCTACCACCAACATACCCATCCTAGTCAAGGCTTCTTCCACCCTTCTTTTGTCCCTGGATTTATTCAGAGTCAGTGTGCTATAAGTTTGTAGTAGGAATAATAGCCATACTTGGAATCACAGTACATGAGTTCCAATTCTGGCTTTGCCACTTATGATTACCTATATTATATTGGGCAAGTCACCTACCTCAGTTGCAAAATGTAGGGTTGTGTAGCTGATACCTAAGGTCCCTTTCTAGCTCTAAAGTTTTACATCTCTAAATTATATGGTGGAGAATTGATATGGAGTGAAAAGAACAGAACCAGGAGAACACTGTACACAGAAACTGAAACACTGTGAAATGATCAAATGTAATGGACTTTCCAGCAGCAACACAATGATCCAGGACATCTCTGAGGGACTTATGAGAAAGAACGCTATCCACATCCAGAGAAAGAACTGTGGGAGTAGAAATGCAGAAGGAAAGCATATGTCTTATCACTTGTTTATATGGGTATAAGATTTGGGGTTTTGGTTTTAAAAGATTACTCTGTCACAAAAAAGAATAATATGTAAATAGGAATTGAGTGATAACCCATATATAACCTAGTGGAATTGCTTGTCAGCTCCTGGAAGGGGGGGAGGGGAGGGAGAGAAAATAAATCATGTGACCATGGGATTAATTAATTGATTGATTGATTGAGATTAGATGGTAAGGCTATATGAACAAGTCCACAAATACCAACAATCCTAAGGCTACTGATCTAGGCTGGAGAAGTTTCTTCAAGAACAACATTCATTCTGATATATAAGCACTATTTAAAAAGAATGTCTCTTTATTCTAACTCTTTTTGACGGAGTTAAAAATGCTATATGAATATAAGATATTAAATATTACTTCAATACTTCAAGGAATTCACTATCACATACATGTGAGTTCTTTTTTTGTTGTTGTTGTTAAACTCTTACAATCTATCTTAGTATTATTTCTAAAATAGAGAATTAACAAGAGCTAGACAACTGGGATTAAGCGACTTGCACAGGCTCACAACGATTTTGAACCCCAAACTTCCTAACTCCAGGCCTAGTGCTCTATCCACTGTGATATTTAGCTGTCATCATGTGATTACTCTTTTCAGTGGCATACATCACAGCTCCTCCATGCCTTCCTATCTTGTGTTATTCTTGTCACTGTCACCATATAAATTCCCTATGGGTGATATCTCTGTAACCTTTGGCTCATAGTCATTTACATGACAATTTCCTTTCAATGGAGATTGATTACTTGGTCCTCCAAGTAATTACTTGCTTGTATGAGGGGCTACATGAAAAGATCTTGGAAAGAAAAAGAGATCCATAGTCAGGAACCTAAAGAGGGTCTGGAACTGTATGACTCCTTTCTTGAACCTAGAAACCAGAAGACCAGGATCTCTCCAACTCCACCCTTCAGCACAGAATACTGAGTAATCAATCTCTAACAATAAGGGAGGTCCCATGCAAATGGAATTTGATCTATGAATAACATAGTAAATGTGCTGGACTCTTAGATTTTTTGACATTAGGTAGGTACCAGTGAAGCCCTAAGACTGTTAGCCTTGGTTCTCATCACACATGAGTAGCCTACCTATTACTGGTATGATAAATCATACAGTTTTCTGAGTAATATTCCAAACACCACTTCTTTAATGAACATCACTATTGGTAATATGCTACTATATATTTATGGTAGGTACTCCATGATTTTCAGTCTTATAGTATCAACAGAAAAACACTGATGTTAAAAGAAGTGGGGTTTTATATCAGGGAACAGCTTGGGATTGTTGAAAATGCAGAGATATTACTCAAATGTAATCTAGCTCACTCTCTTCCCCCATTCAATTCTGGGTTTCGTCTATTATCCATTTGTGGCACCTGTCCTAGATATAGGTATTTATGGACAAGCTCAATGGACTGCCATCCAATTACATGTCAGTTTGGACACTAGTCATTCTTTGGTTTTTAAGAAATTAGAGACCATTTGCCCCCTACCCACATCTCAAGACATGCTGACATCATCCACTCTTCCTTTTTTCTTTACTCTCTGATGAAGAAGGGGGCTTTCTCCTCACCAAAGACCTCATCTATAATAATTTTTTATTATTTTCAAATTTAATTTGTTTCTTTCACTTTATAAAAAATATTTTCTTTCTCCCACTCCCATTTTTAAAAAAGAAAAAAGCCCTGGTAACAAATACACAAATTTCCACATTAGATATTTCCAAAAGCAGATGTCTCACTCCATATGTGGAATCCTTCACTTTTCTATAAGGATATAGATAGAAGACTTTATCACCAGTCCTCTGGAACCACTGATGGTCAATATTCAAACTCCTTTACTTGTACTGTTTATCACATTCCCTCCAGTTTTCTCTGGCAGAGCTTGAGAATCTACCATTTTTCCACATCCATTGATTCATTTCCTAATGCCTAAAAACATGTCTAGATTCCTTAACCTTAAATAACTCTCACTTAACCCTATGATCCCCTCAACAATCCATAGATCCTAGTGGTCTGAGCAGTTAATTTTCTCCCTATGAAGAATTTTTTTCCTTTCCAGAGCTCTATTTAACACTGGTTTCTTTCCCTACTGTGATCCTTCCTTCCAGTATCCTTGTTCTGTTGTTGTGATAAGTTGATTTGTATGAGTGAAGTGGTATTTTAATGAAGGTGAAGGGTTTAAAAATCCTACCAGTCTCCTAGATTCTCAACCTCAGAGCTGGTACTTCTTAAGAACATATCAGCTGCTCACTCTCTCATGCCATATATCCAGTTTTCAAGTCCTATCAATCCTCTGTCCTACAATCTATCCAGGAGTGTGCTGAAGCCAGCTCTAACTGGCTTTTGAGAGCCAATTTTTAAAATTTCACTGTAAGCATTTACATCTAAGAAATCAGCAATAACTACAAACCTAGGCTAGATTTATTATTTTGTAGATTGTCTAGATTGAAGAAAGTTCTAATAGTGTTTAATCAACTTACAAGTGTGTACATATACTTCTGAAGAGATAGCCTAGTGGTTAAACATTTACCAATACACCCTAGTATTGTTCTATAAATATTACTTAAACTGAGGAAGGGTGCAGGTTCAGAGAATGAGCCATCATCAGACTGTAGCCTTGATGACTGTAGGTAAACAATAACGGGCATTTATTTAGTGTTTTAGAGTTTGTAAAGTACTTTGTTTACATCCATTATCTCACCTGGGCCTCACAAAAACCCCATTCTCCACCCCATTCTCTTCACTCACATGCCCTTGTCACTTCTCTCCCAGGCTGTTCTATTAATTTCCTAATTGGTCTCCCCAAGTCAAGTTTCACCCCTCCCTAATCAAACCTGCAAACAGCTGACTAGTTTGTTGGGGTTTTTTTTCAAAATGATATTTCTAAAGCACAGGTCCGACTTTGTTATCTGCGGTAAAATCCAGGAGCTCTTAATTACCTCCAGGATTAAATAAAAACTCTTCTGTTTAGCATTAAAGTCCTTTATAACCTGGCTGCCAACTGCCTTTCCAGTCTTTCATATAATAGTTCCTTTCTTACAATTGAATCTGCTAATATTATCCTTGGTGAGTATTTTCTATGGCTTCTATGTTTCTTTACATTACATATGTATTCTTTAATATATGTATGACAGTTTTAGGACTCTTTTCCCTCCCTGTTGTGGTGAAAGCTTCATATCAGATAAACTTCAACCTCAAGTAGCAAAAATAAAAATGTCTAATATGTCTTTATCTTTATTCATTTTTCAGCAACAAGAGCTTTTTAGAAAAAACAAATTTGGGGTTCCGGGTTAAGATGGCGGCAGAGTAAGAAGCAGCTCTTAACCTCTCCTGACCGAAACACACAAAACTCCTCAAGGGGACATAAAAACAAGTCCAGACGAACGGAGGAACCCCACAACAGGGTGCAGCGTGGAAGGTACATGGAATCGGGACATTTCCATGCTATAAAGGGGTGAAACAGCTCTCACTAAATCGCGGGCTGAGCAACCACCCCACCCCCACCCCCTCCACACACAACATCTATAGCGCCGAAGTCAGTTAAAAAGAAATAGAGCAAGTTTGGGGCACCCATCGAGCCATTGGCAGCTCTGGGGCCTGATCCTGAGAGCAGCAAGATTTGGGACCCCAATAAGCCAAAGAACGCACCCGAAATTTGAGCGCAGGAGAGCGCAGGCGCGGCTGAGGCCTGGGTGGAGGCAGACACAGCCAGGAGCCAAAGCTCTGAAGCCCTGAGTGGGGAACCATGGTAGACGGGTATACGACTGTGGAAGCAGCGCCCTGAGACTTGTAAAGGAACCTCCAGCAGAGGATCAAGTAAGGGGGTGCACCAGGGGGCTTGACCTTGGAAAAAACCAGAACTCAGACCTCAGAAGCCAAAAGACCGCGGTGAGGTTAAAGCTGAGAAGCTACTGGGCTAATGATGGCTACCCAGACTCAGGAAGTTCAGAAGAGAAAGCTAAACAACAAGAAAAAGAAGTCTTTAACACTCGACAACTTTTACACAGAGAAAATTCAGACAACCGAGCAAACAGAGGAGGAGAACAAACAAGCATCCGGACCCTCCTCAAATAAGGAAAACTCCTCACAAGCTATGGAAAAGTTCAAAACTGAGATTCTGAGGAAGATGGAAGAGATCTTGCAAGAAAATAACAGTTTAAAAGGTAGAATCTTGCAATTGGAAAGTGAGGCTCAGAAATCAAATGAACTGATAAGCAAATTGAACACCAGAAATGACCAGATTGAAAAGGAAAACCAAAAGATTATAGCCGAAAACCAGTCCCTAAAGGCTAGAATCAAGCAATTAGAAGCTAATGATCTCTCAAGACAACAAGAACAAATAAAACAAAGTCAAAAGACTGAAAAAATAGAAGGAAATATGAAATATCTCAATGAGAGAGTGACAGACCAAGAAAACCAGTCTAGAAGAGACAATTTGAGAATAATTGGTCTTCCAGAAAAACCAGAAATTAATAGAAACCTGGACTCCGTACTAAAAGAAATTATTCAGCAAAATTGCCCTGAAGTCCTACAACAAGAGGGCAATATAGACATAGAAAGGATTCATAGAACACCCACTACATTCGATCCAGAGAAGAAAACAGTTAGAAATATTATTGCCAAATTCAAAAGCTTTCAAGCAAAAGAAAAAATCTTACAAGAAGCCAGAAAGAGACAATTCAAATATCAAGGAAGACCAATCAGGATCACACGGGATCTGGCAACCTCCACGCTAAAAGACCATAAGGCTTGGAATACAATATTCAGAAAGGCAAGAGAGCTGGGCCTGCAGCCACGGATCAACTACCCATCAAAATTGACTATATATTTCCAGGGGAAAGTATGGGCATTCAACAAAATTGAAGAATTCCAGGTATTTGCACAGAAAAGACCAGGGCTAAATGGAAAGTTTGATATCCA
>NW_025376818.1:0-1438 GCF_016433145.1 Gracilinanus agilis
GCACAATGTGGTTGCCTAACAAATTCTAATTGTCTGATTGGCCTATTATATAGAGAAAATTTTCTCAACAATGTTATTTCTTTGAGGAAGAACTAGGACCATTGCTCAATATTTTCCCTTGAAGATGAAGGACTGAAAGAATGTAAAGGTGCAAGACCACTAGTATCTGTGCTAACTCTTATTTAGTCAAGAATGGCTAAGATAATATAGCTCTTAGGAAAAGGAGAAACTCTTAACCAGTAGTCTATGCAAAGAAATTTATTTTGTGAAGAGATTCTAATGAATCGAAGAGGTGTTATGGAAACTGTATTATATTATAATTGTGCAGAGGGTCCTGTGAACATTTTGTAGCTTATTATTTTTGTGGTGGATGAAATAAGGGTTTCTAGGTTTGACATTCACATTAGATGCTAAATTTCTACTTTGAATCATAATAAAAGTTCTCTGACTATAGAGAACTGGGAAGATGATGTGAAACATAGCTCTGACCATGAATTTCCACATCCATGGAAGTGGTACTGAATAAATGTCAAATGAAAGAAAAAAAAATTAATGGTAGGAGCTGAAGAGAATGACAAATTTCTAAGAAAACATAGGTTTAAAATGCAAAACTTTTATAAAATTTTTTTCTATTAACTTGTGTACCATAATATTGAATGCTATCTCCTCAATATTCCCAATCAATTAGCCTCCAAATGAGTACTTCAGAATAATACCTCTAAATACAATTTTTACGTGGTAATACCAAAGGGTAGAGGAGAATGTTGCTTAAAGAAAATCTGTTACATTCTCTAAATCTGGAAGGGTTCTTACCTTTTTTTTTAAAATAAGGGTTATATAACTCTTTAGCAATCAGATGAACTCTGTGGACCCCTTCTTAGAATAATGTTCTCAGAGGCTTAAAATATAAAATTGCAAAGGAAACTATATATGTATATGTGCATATAAGGCAATTTCTCTTCCACGCAAATTCAAGGACCACTTGAATCCAGGTTAAGACACCACATTTTAGGGCAGTGATGGTAAACCTTTTAAAGACTGTGTGCCATGTTCCCCCAGAGACAATGTGCCCCTCCCCACCTTACCCAAGACAGAGGAGGGAGAAAATACTTCCATTCAGCTGCTGGGCAGAGAGGTGAGGGAATTAAGGAACGTCTCTTAGGTGCATTGAGAGATAGGGTAATATCCCAAGAGCTATGCTCCCCTTCAGCTCTGCCACCTGTGAGTCCCTGACCTTACTATAGATAGGGGAGGGAGTAAGTGCTCCCATTGGGTTGCTAGGCAGAGGGGAGGGTGAAGTGGAAAAAATTTCTGCAGGTTAAGTGGAGAGAAGAAGGGAGTGCCCAACAAGTCCCTTGGTGGGCAATGGCATATGCCCACAGAGAGAGAGATTTATGTGTCCTCTTTGCCATGTGTACCATTAGCATCACAGTCTTAG
>NW_025376819.1:0-4267 GCF_016433145.1 Gracilinanus agilis
CCCCTTTCTCCTCCCCCTCTCCTTCCTCCTCTTCCTCCTCCTCCTCCTTCTGTATTTTAAGATTATTCTTTTTATTTGAATATATATGTATTTAAATTTTGTTCTAATAAAAATTTCATAGGCTTCACCAGACTTCCAAAGGGGTCTGTGACTGTAAAAAGGTTTATAAACCTTTAGCCTATGAAAGAGTTAGCTGCTCCAGTCAATACAACAATTCAAGACAATTCAGAAGGATCATGACAAAAAATGCTATCACTTCCAGAGAACTGATGAACTCTGATTGCAAATCGAAGTATAATTTTTTTTATACTTTATTTTTCTTGGTTTTTTTTTTTGAGTAATATGGCTAATATGGAAATGTGTTTTATATGGCCACATGTGTATAATTGATATTGCTGGTGGGAGGGAGGGAGAGAATCTGGGAGTCAAAAAAACATTTTAAGGAATGTAAAAATAAATTTTAAAAAATAATAAATAAATTCTACACTAACCTAGAAACTGCTTGCTCTCCTTGTCTTCCTAAGGAACTGGTGGTATTCTTGTTCTCATTCTCAGAAGACTCTACCAGAGTCGTCTTCTTCCTATTTCCAGGAGAAGCAGCACGTCTTCTTATCCTCAGTTCTTGCCTTTGGTCCAGTCTTTCTCCTTGTGTTATCTGAGAACACCAGGGACATTCTTGTGTTCAGCTAAATTTGTCTCTCATCCTCCTCTCTGTCTCCTAGCCAAGTTTCCTAGCTCCTTCCTTTAAGAGCCACTTTTGTTTTCTAAATTAATAATTAACCTTTAATGATGGAATTGTTGAACACACATACATGGAACATCAATCACCTTCTCTAACTCTTGACTTCTTTAATTAGATCAAGGGTTCTTAACCTTTTTTGCGTCATGTACTCCTTTGGCAATCGAGAAACAGCCATGGAGCCCTTCACTCAATCATGGTTTTAAATGCAAAAAATGAAATACATAGAATTACCAAGGAAATGAATTATATTCAAATATTTTAAAATAAATTCGTGGATCCCAGACTGATAACCCTTGAATGAGATGATTGATCTCTATAGTCCTGTCTAGACTTCAGATAGGTTCACAGGACAAATATTTGAACCTGAGTCATAATGGTAATGTCATTCATTCACAAGAGGCCCCGTGAAGGTAAGAGAGATCATGAACCGTACAGAAAGAAACCATCTAGGATGCTGGATTTGAGAGTCCCTGAGTGCTAGATGCTTTTGGTTCAAGAGTCTCTCATATGACTTTCCAATTAGACTTTGATCTCCCTTTCTCCCAGGCTAAGTAAGCCATGTCACGTTCTCTTGAGCCAGGCTGAGATGCTCAGCATCATCGTCAGAGCAAGTATGGATAACTTAGTCTCTGTGACCTCCTTGCCCCATCACACACACTCTTTTAATAGTTTTTACTGCCCCGTCATGCCTGTTGGGAGTACAAAGGCCTCAAGGTAACTTGATTCTCTCCAATGATCTTCTGCAGGGGCCCCTTGCCCACTGGGGCCTTTTGAAGGCAGGAATGTTGCTGAGCGTGACCAAGTCCAGTCTGCGAACAGTCTCCGGCTCCAGTCTCTCGGGCCTTCAAACTCAGGGCTACAAAGCATGGAAAATTGCCTGAGCTGGGAGGGTGCAGGTCTTACATCCTTGGGTCCACTCCCCTCTCCTTCAGCTGCCCCTTTTGGAGACCTGCCTCTGCCCCTGGGGATCTTGGCTGCTTCACTGTTACCCAGGGGAAATATCAAAACATGATAGATGAGCAGGGGAGTTGGGGACCCTGGAAGGCTTGCATCCAGAAGTTCCTGAATCGTAGGAGGGATGGCTTTCTAAGCCGCCCTTGCATCAAACCCCCATCTCCTCCTACTCCAAGGATGAAGGACATTTAAAATGTTTTTCACTATAGCTATTGTGGATTCAGAAGAATTTTTTGCAAACTCGGAAGCTTCTTGCCTTGGACTAGGTTGACCTTTGCATTTTGGAAATGATCACAGCCACATGCCACACCCTTAATTTTGGCAATTCTCTCTCCATCCTCTTTCTCCACCCGCTCTCCCCCCACCTCCCAGCCCCTTGCCTTCAAGACAAATTGGAGGCTGTTGGGAAATAGCCGGAAGAGCAGCCAGCTCCTAAAATAACCTCTGCATACAAGAGCCAGAACATCTGGGGAGGAGTGGAAAAATAAGACCCCCACGCTTTGTTCAGGGGAATTGCTGCTGGGATGCGGGAAGATGAGAAGATGAGGCTATGGAAAAGGGGAGAGAGAGAGAGAGAGAGAGAGAGAGATTGGCAGAGTCAGAGACAGATACAGAGACACACAGAGACACAGAGATTGATACAAAGAGAGAGGAGCAGAGAAGAGAGGAAAGGAGAAAGGAGAGGAGAGGAGAGGAGACAAGAAGAGAGGAGAGGAGAGGAGTGAAAGACAGAAACACAGAGAGATAAACAGGCAAAAACAGAGAGACAGAATGAAAGGGAGATAAGAGTGGGACAGGCCTGATCTCTAGCCCAGGAGTGAAGACAGGTTTGCCCAGGAGATGATTGAAGTATGGGCTCTAATATTACTTTACCACAAAAATACTATTCCCCTGATCCTCTGAAAAGCAGCATATCTTCTGATCTTCACTTATTGCTTTTGGTCCATTTCCTTCTTCTGAGGACTGGGGGGGTGGGGGGGAAGAGAGAGGGAAAAGGGGAGCTTTAATCTTCCTGCCATAGTTTGGTGAAGTCTACACAGTACAAATATGGTTCACATAGACAGCCAAATTGGATATATGCCCCACTACCACCACCGTGGGGTTGTGGTTTTTTAAGCCCTGAATTACCCATTATACTAGGCTAAATTTAGTCCTGTTTATGCACAGTCTCAACCCCATGGTGGGTCTCCTCAAGAGAGTAATGAGCTTGCAGAGAGAACCTGTAATTTATATTACTTTCTCAGGAAGTAGTGATGCCTTTAGCTCCTGAGAACTCTGTCCAGTGGTGTTTGCTGCTTAAAGATTTGTTCAGTGTGCTGATAGAGGTTGTTGAAGAACAGCAATTTCATGGGTCCCAGAGTAGCATCCTCAATTGTGCATGGGTCTTCTAGAAAGGCTAACTCAGGTTCAAAGTTTTCTGTGGTCAGTGTTTACTCAAAAGTCCTTGCTCACAAGCCCCCACTGTTTGGTTTGCTTTTACTAGTCAGCCAGAGGACACAATAAGTTCAAAGCAAAAGCATTTAGCCTTTGTTGAAATCACAAAGTAGGAAGAGTAACAACAGAATGTGTTTCCCTTCCATCATAGACCTGAGGCATGCTCTCTGCTAAATATTCATACTCCATCAGTGGAATGAATAGATACATCCAAAGAACATACATAGACAACATATGAGCCCAGTTGCCCAGCAGTGGGGTGGCAACTAATGCTAGAGGGCTCTCACTGTCTTCTGGTGATGCCATCAGGCTATTCATGCTGGTCTGCTTTCCACCTTGCATTGCTTCCTTCATGGCCTATATATCAAGTCTGTGCTGGGCCTTGCTCTTCCCAGTCTCCCAATTGATTTCACAACATGGATCAGTCCTGTGCTCTCTGCTACTTCCTAGTTCTCTCTGTGGCTGACATTTGGGCTCCAATAGTTGTCCTCTGTTAAGGGGCTTCCTCTTTTACATTGTTCCGTTGTGTCCGACTCTTTGTAACCAACCCCCCCACCCCCCCACTGGAGGTTTTCTTGACAGATATACTGGCAGGAATGGACTGGATTAGGTGGTGACTTTGTGAACTTTCTGAAAGACTAGAAGAATCATCTGCATTTCCCTGAGCAACCAAAGTGTCAAATAGAAGAGATGGGCAGAGCCAAGTACATTAGAAACTTGGGTCTGGAATAGAGTCAGACCTGAGGATTACCCAGCTTGGTCTGGTTCAGAGGGTTGTCTCTGCAGTCAAGCCATGGAGTTCTACAAGGGGTTAGCCCAACTAACCTGGGGATCACTTCAGCTCCAAGTGAACTTTGTAGGGACTCTTAGAAGAGAGAAAAAGACTCTCGGTGTCAGCAGTTTTAAGGGATCCTCTAGGTCCCTCATGTTCCCTACATGTATGCCTCAGTATCTTTGTTCTTTAAGTTTGAGCCCAGGGACCAAGTAAGTGTAGAAGGAAAGGCAGGGTCCAGAGATACAACCTAATGTTGTAGGGAGATGTGGAGAGGATATTTTTGTAATTTCTGTCTACTCTTCTAATATATTTTCAGTAAATATCCCTTTGTAAAAGCTTATATATATATATATATATATATA
>NW_025376820.1:0-626 GCF_016433145.1 Gracilinanus agilis
GGTTTATCCCTTCTAACTTTCTCAGAAGGGTTAGATAAGAGTTTTATGTCCCAATGGATAGTATAGCTACTCTTCCCTCTCCGGGTTGATTACAATGAGAGTAAGGTTTGATTATTACCTCTTAATGCTCTCTTCCTCTCCTTCTTATAATAGTATTTGTCCCCTCTCCCTCCCATGCCCTCTTTGTGTGAAATAGAATATTCTATTTTCTTATTCACTCAGGTTTCTCTTGGTGTCCCCTGCTATTCACCTCCTCTTTCCCATCCCCCATGCCATCTTAGATTATTTAGTGTTCCACCCTCACCCTGTGAATTATTCTTCTTATTACTAAAATTACGAATATTATAATAGTGAATAGAATTCACTACAGAGAATTATATATAACATTTCTCTACATAGGAATACAGATAATTAGATCTCACTGAGGCCCTTAAAAAGGTAAATTTAAAAATTATAAGTTTTCTTTCTTTCCCCTCTGTATCTTATTTACCTTTTCATGTTTCTCTCGATTTTTGTGGTTGAATATCAAACTTTCCATTTAGCCCTGGTCTTTTCTGTGCAAATACCTGGAATTCTTCAATTTTGTTGAATGCCCATACTTTCCCCTGGAAATATATAGTCAATTT
>NW_025376820.1:724-1352 GCF_016433145.1 Gracilinanus agilis
TCTTTTAGCGTGGAGGCTGCCAGATCCTGTGTGATCCTGATTGGTGCTCCTTGATATTTGAATTGTTTCTTTCTGGCTTCTTGTAAGATTTTTTCTTTTGCTTGGAAACTCTTGAATTTTGCAATTATATTTCTGGGTGTTTTCTTTTCTTGGTCGAATGCCGCAGGTGTTCTATGAATCCTTTCAATGTCTATATTGCCTTCTTGTTGTAGGACTTCAGGGCAATTTTGCTGAATTATTTCTGTCAGTATGGAGTCCAGGTTTCTATTAATTTCTGGTTTTTCTGGAAGACCAATTATTCTCAAATTGTCTCTTCTAGACCGGTTTTCTTGGTCTGTCACTCTCTCATTGAGATATTTCATGTTTCCTTCTATTTTTTCAGTCTTTTGACTTTGTTTTATTTGTTCCTGTTGTCTTGAGAGATCATTAGCTTCTACTTGCTCAATTCTAGCCTTTAGGGATTGATTTTCGGCTATAATCTTTCAGTTTTAGGCCATAATCTTCTGGTTTTCGGCCATAATCTTCTGGTATTCCTTTTCAATCTGGTTATTTCTGGTGTTCAATTTGCTTATCAGTTCATTTGGTTTCTGAGCCTCACTTTCCAATTGCAAGATTGTACCTTTTAAAC
>NW_025376820.1:1451-1803 GCF_016433145.1 Gracilinanus agilis
CTTTAGGGACTGGTTATCGGCTATAATCTTTTGGTTTTCCTTTTCAATATTGTCATTTCTGGTGTTCAATTTGCCTATCAGTTCATTTGATTTCTGAGCCTCACTTTCCAATTGCAAGATTCTACCTTTTAAACTGTTATTTTCTTGCCAGATCTCTTCCATTTTCCTCAAAATCTCAGTTTTGAACTCTTCCATAGCTTGTGAGGAGTTTTCCTTATTTGAGGAGGGTCCGGATGCTTGTTTGTTCTCCTCCTCTGTTTGCTCGGTTGTCTGGATTTTCTCTGTGTAAAAGCTGTCGAGTGTTAAAGACTTCTTCTTCTTGTTATTATTCTTTCTCTTCTGAACCTCCTGA
>NW_025376820.1:1872-13204 GCF_016433145.1 Gracilinanus agilis
GTTCAAGCAGTTGTTTTTCTTATATGTTTCCTCTCCTGCAGTCCTTCCTCTGAATGTGGGTAGCTTTCTTTACCATAAATCCCTCAGAATTGTCCTGGGTCATTGCATTGCTGCTGGTACAGAAGTCCATTACATTCAATTTTACCACAGTATATCAGTTTCTGTGTATAGAGTTCTTCTGGCTCTGCTCCTTTCGCTCTGCATCAGTTCCCGGAGGTCTCTCCAGTTCGCCTGGAACTTCTCCAGTTTATTATTCCTTTTAGCACAATAGTATTCCATCACCCGCATATACCACAGTTTGTTCAGCCATTCCCCAATTGAAGGACATTCCCTCCTTTTCCAATTTGTTTTTGTTATTATTCTTTCTCTTCTGAATTTCCTGTAACTGATTAGCCATCATTAGCCCAGCAGCTTCTCAGGTTTATCCTCGCTCTCTGTGTCTGTCTGAGATCTATTGGCTCCTGAGGTCTGAGTTCTAGTTTTTTCCAAGGTCAAGCCCCCTGGTGGGCCCTCTTGCTTGATCCTCTGCTGGAGGTTTCTTTACAAGTCTCAGGGCGCTGCTTCCACAGTCGTATACCCGTCTGCACTGGTTCCCCACTTAGGCTTTAGTTCCTGCCTGTGTTTGCCTCCACCCACGCCTCTGCTCAGCGGGCGCGCGCCCAGCGTCCACTCTCTGCTCCCGCGCGCTCAGATTTCGCGTGCGTTCTTGACTTAATGGGGTCCTAAGTCTTGCTGCTCTCAGGAACAGGTCCCGGAGCTGCCGATGACTCGTTGGGTGCCCCAAACTTGCTCTATTTCTTTTTAGCTGGGTTCGGAGCTATAGGTGAGTGTGGAGGGGGTGGGGGTGGGGCGGTTGCTCAGCTCGCGATTGAGCGAGAGCCCTTTTTAGCCTGGAAATGTCTCGATTCTGCGTACCTTCCACGCTGTGCCCTGTTGTGGGGTTCCTCCGTTCGTCTGGACTTGTTTTTATGTCCCCTTGAGGAGTTTTGTGTGTTTCGGTCAGGAGAGGTTAAGAGCTGCTTCTTACTCTGCCGCCATCTTAACCCGGAAGCCTCGGAAAATTAAATATTATTTTAAAAAGAATGACCATTTCTTCTATTTCTACCCTAAGGTTTATTCATGATTCTTTTTATACTTTATCTATTGCAGAAACTTTTAGAGATGAATTTGACCATAAGCTAATTATTATTTACTTTGCTTCGCTTACATCTTCTGCATTCAAGCTATATCACTTTACTTATCATTTGTTAATAATAGAGAAGTCTTTAACTATTTTCATGCTATTTATCTTTTAATTACAGATATGAATGTTTTGTGTTTTCACATGGAATATAAACTCACTGTGGCCAAATGCATCTCAAAATTATTTTATTTTTTCTATTTTCACATCAATTTATATAATCAAAGGAGAAGGTCCAACTGTAGATTATGAAACACTAGTAGATTCAAATAATGAAATGTTTTACTTAAATAGAATGAATAGTAAATAGTGGTTTATTATTAGCATGTCAGCTTTATATAAATTGGTACTTATATGATGAGACAGTATACTTAAAATATTTTAAAATTAATTATAATAACCCTAAAATATATTTACAAAATAAATTTACTTATTAAACCCTTTTTGCAAAAATAATGTGGACAGTCCAGACCCCACCTCATATTATCATAAATTCTAAATTAGTGGAATTAAGAGGAATGTGATTTTATTATACAAAGCCATAAATCCAATAGATAATAAATGCTTCTTAGATGACTGGTCAATTTTAAACATACAGGCAAAGATACCTCATTCAGTAACCACAGAAGAATTTTTTGTGTTCTATTAATTCAACAACTTAATTGCTAAGTAAGTACATGATATATTATATTTTTAGCATATCATTTCCCAAAGTTGCACCTCATAAGAGGATTTCCCCTTTAGATTCACTAATTTTCTAGCCTTCCTTTATCTAAAGAGTCACTGAAATTCAATTTCAGTTAAGCTTTTCTATATTAAGAGGATACAAACAGAATTTTCTCCTTCTACATATCTTGGCACTATTTCTACATGATACAAATTCATATTAGAAGTTCTATTGTACAGAATGAAAATATCTTATCTCTGTTAAATATTCACTCATCTTTTTGTACATTAAGACACTGATAAATTTAATATTGGCTTTATGTAAATAACAAGCTCTTATGGAATTTTTCCTTTTTTTAAATTGTTTTAAAAGTTCTGCTACACTAAGTCAATTTATTTCTTCTTGAGACACGTTCCCTCATTATGGAGAAACCTGTAATAGGGGGTTCTGAGAAAAAAGTTAACCATGCTGGAATCAGCTTTGCAGAGTTGAAAAAAGACAGAGTAGCAGAGTGAAAGGGGACTCAGCTAAAAAGGCTGGGTTTTTTTGCACTCTATAAAGGGAGGTATTGGGAAGAGTTCTAAGCAGACAAGAAAGGAAGCTGAAAGAGAGATTGAGAAATAAAAGCTTCAGTTCACAACATTTAGATGAGATTAGAAGTGATCAGCTTAACCTGATGGGGTGAGGTGTCAACTTGTTCCTAGAAGTTAAAACCAGGAGGAAAAGCAAATACAGAGGGATTTAATAATTAACATAATTGTAGTATGTTTTAGATAAAGAACAGTTTTGCATTGGACTTAAAAAATCTCCAAAATTATTTCTATACTTTTATTTCTTTTATATATTTTCAGTATATGGTTAATCTAGGTATTCAGGATACAGTAGAAGTTTTCATCCTAATAAACATAAACAGAAAATGTTACCTTTATTTGGCTTGATCTGTAATAATTTTATTTATAATATGTTCTTTGAGGGCTTCTTGTCACAATCATATTATGACAAAATATTAACTGTGATTTTTTGAGAAATATATGCTGTACATGCTTTAAAAAATAAAATGAATGAATGATAAAAAATTTCTTGTGAACAACATATCTATCTGAATTGAGAAAGACAGTGTAACACCTCTATACTTAGATGAGAAATCTGAAATCCTTCCCCACTAACCGAAAAAAAATCTCAGAAATCCAGTGAGAAAGGAAAGCAAATGACTTTTTTTCCTACAAAAGTCAGTGAGAAGCCCATGTGGATTAATAGAGGCTGGTTGCCATCAGAATATTAGTTCAGGTAACCAAGTTTCAATTTACCCAGCATGATCAGAGATGAGTCACAGACAATATAGTGTGTACAGCCCTGAGACAGAAAGAATCAAGTTCTACTCCCACTGTCAGAAGTCCATCACAGGACAGGTAGATATTTCCCCTTAAAGAATATAGCTAATATTTAATATAGTCCCTGCTTTGTGCTAGGTACTGTACTATGTTATTTATGAATATTATAGCTTTTCATCTTCATAATAAATCTGGGATGTAGGTGCTGTTAGTAATCTCCATCTTAAGTCTGAGAAAACAAAGGCATGCAGAGGTTGAGTGACTTGCTCAGGGTCACACAGCTAATAAATATCTGAGGCTGTATTTGAAACCAGGTCTTCCTTCCTCCATACCCAATCTTCTTTACATTGTTACCTAACTGTCCTAAGGCAAGGAGAGAGTAAACTCTACAATTGCAATATCACTCTCAAACTCAGGTCTTCCTCTTCCACTGACTTTACCTCTATTCCCCCCAAGTCCCACCATAAATCTACAACTCCCTCCAGCTGTGCTCTCTGAATTGTCTGTTCCACATGTCACAACCTTATAATCATCTTTAAAACTTTTCTTTCCTTACTACTTCTATCTTTTGGTTCTCACTAGGTCTAGATTCCACCTGATGACAAAATCTTCCTGGCCTCCCTTTCACTAGTTTCAACAAAGTTGGAATATTCCTTGCCCTCAATTGCTACTTTCAAGCTCTTCTCCTACCACTATCACTCAGTAACCTCTCCTATTTTGTTATTCATTCAAGTTGTTACCCAATCAAGATTCTAATAATTATTGCCTTCTGAACTCAAGACACTCCCTTTCTTTCTTAAAAAAAAAAACCCAATAGTTGAATACTTGCCATCATGCTAAGGAACTTTAACATTGATACTTCTTCAAACATCCTAACCTGCCAGTTCCTCCATATACTCATTCTACATAATTTAATTCTCCATCTCATCTCAATTTCACACAGAGATGGTTAAAACATTGAAATGGTGTCCCATTACAAACAAGTGTTCCACTTCCAAGTTCATAAATTCTTAAATTCGTTTATTGTGTCACAAACTATCATTCTACCTATCCTTCTGTCTTGAAAACCCATGTCTTTTTCTATCTTATCACCACAACATACATTGCCTCTACTCATTTTTTCCATGCTATAAATTCTGTACTGATTACACCCTCATTTCTACTCAATCTTGACCCCTTTGTAAACCAGTGCAACTTTGCATTATCCTTTTCTCCTGAGTCTCTTGAATCTTACCCTACATCAATGTTGCCCTGATGAGTTCCATCCTTGTATTGTTCCCACCATTTTTTTTCTTTGACCAGTCTTATATGCTACCGAATAAATCTAAAGGAAATTATAAAACTTTGCTTACATAGTATACTAAACATCTATTTTACATACTCTACACTGGGCCTTCCTTTTTTACCTTCTTAGTCAATTCACTGTCCCACTATCCACATAATTTTTTCCAACCATTTCAACTATTCTCCAACGTCCTCTCCCCTCACCTCCCTCCCCACTTTCAGCTAAGATTTTTCCTTTAAATTTCATTGAAATACTGAAACTATTTCTGAGAGCTTTCTCTTTACCTCTGTAAATGTTAAAATTAATGGTTTGGCTAAATATTTGAAAATCATAAATATTTTGTTTATAAAAGAGATGGAAAGAGGGAAAGTTAGAGAAATACAAAAGGGTAGAGAAGACATTAACCTATCTAACTAAATATTGTTCCAGTACTTGGCTCAGCAAGGACTTGTTAACCTTCATTCAGAATTAAACTATCTCCAGAAGACAGGAAGGGAAAATCAGCTATCCTCTCACCCAACTTTGCTCGAAGAGGCAGGTCAAGACAATGACTGGTGCTGAAGGTGACTTCTAAGGCCGACTTTCTTTTTTAAGCCAACTTCCTTCTTGGAGTGACTCTCTTCTTGGAGTTCACTCTCCACTAGATTCAACTTCTCCAGACTGTGTCCAGGGCTTGCTTTTATGGTTACTTCTTGTCTTCTCCACTCTTCACAGGGGCTAATCACAGTTTCCAAATAGTCTAGCACTGCCCAGGGGATTGTGTTTGTGGAAACTAGTTTGCACCTTCCACGTGTGAATACTCATCAAAAGGGTTCACATTTTCTGAGGGTGTGAACAAATTTCTGACTGTTTGAGTTAGAAAAAAAGGGTGGAACTCTCCAAGTATCTTGCTGGCTTCTCACCTATCACTGGGTAGGATGCGAATTCACTAAGTGGTTTGTGACCTCTTCCACCTAGTTCAAGCTTGTGTTGATTCAAAGTTATCGTTAACAAAAGTATTAACTCCACCTAGGCAAAGAGAATAAAGGATTCCCTTTCACAAGTGCAAACTCAAAGAGAACAAAGAATTCCATTTTACACCCTTCTTTTCTTCTCACACCATCCAGATGTTTTATACTATTACCTCCTCATTAATGTATGTCTCATGTGAAAATGTGTCTCCTTTCCTTGCCAAAGTAAATTTTTCTGCATGCCAAAGTGATGTTCTTCCACCCCTGTTTTCTTCAGGAAATTGCATACTTTATTATTCCCATTTTCTTAACAGTCTCCATTCTCTCCCCATCTACTGGTTGCTCCTATATTGTTTAAGAACCTACCATATCTCCTAATTATTGAAAAATATTAACTAATTCCTTCAACTCTGCTAGCTTCTTTCTTATATCGCTTTCCTGAATCTCTGAGAGGCTATTTATAATTAATGCTTCGGTTTCATTTTCTCTCATTCACTTTAACAATTTGCAGGCTGATGACAACTTCCTCTTTGGATTGAATTTGTTTTCTCTAACGATGCCAGTGTTTTCTCAATTGCTAAATCTAATAGCCTTTTCTCAATACTAATCTTTCTTGATCTCTCTGAAGTATTTAAGGTTGTTAATCCCCCTCTTCTTCATAATCTTTTCCCACAAGGTTTTCATGACACTCTAATTTCCTGATTCAACTCTTACCAGCCTAATGAGTCCTACTCAGTCTCTTTTAAAAAATATTCATCCAAATCATATTCATTAACCACTGTTTATTCCCAAGACATCTCTTCTGGGGCCTTTTTTCTTCTCATATTATTGCATTTTGATCTCATAATATTCCATGGATTCATGTATCATTATGAATTATGATGATTCTAAGATATAGTTATCCAGCCCTAAATTCTCTTCTAACTTCCAGTCCTAGATTTCTATTAAAATATAGAACCTTTTGAAGTGGAAGTCCTTTGGACACGTAAAATTAAAACATGCTCAAAATTGAACTCAGTATCTTTTTCTCCAAGCCCTATATATATTTATACATATATACACAAATATACACATATTATTTGTAAATAATTATTTGCATGTCATCTATCTCATTTGATTGAGAGCTCACTGAGAACAGGAGCTATCTTTTGGCTTTCTTTGTATTTCCAAAGATTAGCCTAGTGCTTGACATTTAATAGGAACTTAATAAATTCTTATTGAAGCAGGGAAAGAAATAAGAATTTTTATAATCCTACTATTATATACCACCTCATACCTTGTAGATTGGCTAAAATAACAGCAAAGGAAAGTAATAAATGTTGGAGGGGATGTGGCAAAATTGGGACATTAATGCATTGCTGGTGGAGTAGTGAATTGATCCAACCTTTCTGGATGGCAATATGGAACTATGCCCAAGAGAGCTAAAAGACTTCCTGCCCTTTGATCCAGCTATACTACTGCAGAGTTTATACCTCAAAGAAATGATAAGGAAAAACACTTGTACAAAAATATTTATAGCCACGGTCTTTGTGGTGGCAAAAAAATGGAAAATGAGGGGATGCCCTTCAATTGGGGAATAGCTGAACAAATTGTGGTATCTTTTGGTGATGGAATACTATTATGCTCAAAGGAATAATGAACTGGAGGAATTCCATGTGAACAGGAATTATCTCCAGGAATTGATGCAGAGTGAAAGGAGCAGAACCAGGGGAACATTATACACAGAGAAGGATACATTCTGGCAAAATAAAATGTAATGGACTTCTCTACTAGCAACAATGCAATGATCCAGGACAAATATGAGGGACCTATGAGAAAGAATGCTATACACATTCAGAGGAAGAACTGTGGGAGTAGAAACACAGAAGAAAAACAACCGCCTGATGACATAGGTGGATGGGGATATAATTAGGCATATTGACTCAAAATATCAATAATATGTAAATAGGTCTTGATCAATGACACATGTAAAACCCAGTGGAATTTTGCATCGGCTATGAGAGGAGGTGAGAGAGGGAATGGATAGCACAGGAATCCTATAATCATGGAAAAATGTTCTAAATCAATGAATAAATTATTTTTTTTAAAAAGTAGTTCCTCTGGATTATTGTGTATATATCTATATATCTATATCTATATCTATATCTATATCTATATCTATATATCTATATCTATATCTATCTATCTATATCTATATCTATATCTATATCTATATCTATATATATCTATATCTATATATATATCTGGATATATGGGTCATTGCATTGCTACTAGTAGAAAAGTCTTTTACATTCAATTGGGCCACAATATGCCAGTCTCTATGTACAATTTTCTCCTTGTTCTGCTCTTTCGCTATACATCAATTTCTGGAGGTCTTTCCAGTTAACATAGAATTGTTCCAGTTAATTATACTTTTCAGCACAATAGTATTTCATCATCATCAGATACCACAATTTGTTTAGCCAATTCCCCAATCGATGGACATCCCCTCATTTCCAGGTTTTTGCCACTACAAAGAGCACAGCTATATGTATTTTTATACAAGTCTTTCCCCTTATTATCTCTTTTGGGTTCAAACCCAGCAGTGGTATATTTGGATCTAAGGACAGGTATTCTTTTAAAGCTCTTTGGGCATAATTCCAAATTGCCTTCCACAATGGTTGGATTAATTCATAATTCCACCAACAATGCATTAGTGTCCCAATTTTGCCACATCCTCTCCAACATTTATTACTTTCCTTTGTTGCCATATTAGCCATTCTGCTAGATGTAAGTTGGTACCTCAGAGTTTTTTTGATTTGTATTTCTCTAATTATTAGAGATTTAGAACACTTTTAATGTGCTTATTGATAGTTTTGATTTCTATATTTGAAAACTGCTTATTCCTGTCCCTTGGCCATTTATCAACTGGGGAATGGCTTGATTTTTTGTACAACTGACTTGGCTCCTAATAAATTTGAGACATTAGACCTTTTTCAGTGGGTTTTGTTATATTTTTCCCAATATTTTGCTTCCCTTCTAATTTTGTTTGCATTGGTTTTGATTGATCAATTTTTTAAAAATTTAATGTAATCAAAATTATTCATTTTACATTTTGTAATATTCTCTTTCTCTTGTTTGTTCTTAAATTCTTTCCTTTCCCATGGATCTGACAGGAATGTTATTTTATGTTAACCTAATTTACTTCTAATTTCCTTTTTTTATATTTACCCATTCTGAATTTATCTCAGTATAGGGCTTAGTGTTAGATCTAAGATAGAAGGTGAGAAATGTTAAAAGCACAAGAAAATTTAAAATATTTTTTAAAATTAACTTACTTTAAAATGTCAAGGGGACATCATTTCAGAGGAAATTACTCCCTGACAATAAAAATTTAAACATTAAAAAAAAAAAACGGATTGAACTCTCCCAAATAAAAGTTAAATGGACCTATTAAGATTGTATGGCAAAGTGAGAAGAGAAAAAATAAACTTTACAATTACTTCTTAAAAAGAAATACCAAATGAAAAAGTCCTAAATGAGTCAAAAGCAAAATCCCTAACTTCATTATTGACAGTAACAGCAACAAAAATAGAAAAATATAACAATATTGCAAGCATTCAGAGTGAAATAGTTCAACAACCAACATTAGAATTACATGATTCAATTGCTAATAATATAAATGAGCAGTAATTTTGGAATACAATATTACAAAATGTGAACCAAGAGTCACTTATGCTGCAAAGCCAAGTATAATCTAATGGTGTGGGGAAAATAAGCCTTTTATATTATAGAAGTTTTTACATTGATTTTTGGGAAAGGAAAGAACAAAATACATTCAAATTAGAACTTTGAAATTCAAGGAGTAGTCTAGTGTAACCTAGAAATGGAAATTCATTTAAACAATTAAAAATGAATAAAATATTTGATTGCCCTGCATTTATTGAGAATTTATGATGAGGTATGACTTGGATCCTATAGTAATTAAAAAATGAGTATGAAATCACTGCAAATAATGTGTGATTGCTGTTTCCAATTTTGATTTGGTATAACATGGATAGAGTGTTCATTAAAGTCAATATCATCTACACTGAAATTTCCAGGAAATTGTATATTGGTAATATATAATTTGTTCTATATTGATTGTCTTCTCATAGTATCATAATATAGAAGATTACCATTTACTTTATTTTTCCTGGTATAAAACTGATGATCTAGTCTGTTTTGAGAAGGGCCAACCTGCAACACTATGCTTCCCTTTCACTTTTTTTCAGTAATTTTATCACACAAAACATAGGTTTAACCCAATCAGTGATCTTCCCAGAGTTCAATTAAACAGTATAGCACAATAGCCCCACAGTTCTTCACAGCTACCATATTTCAGTTTAAACAAAGTTCTAATGGTTGAGTATCTAATTGGTATTACCCAACATTGTTATTGCAAACACTATATACGGCACAGATCAGAGATTATACTTTGAGGAGTTATTATTGTTCTTCATATTATTTTAATTCTTATTTCATTATTCTCATCTTTTTGTTCAATACGGTTCAGACAGAAATAGCTTTAGGAAAAATTAATTATCCTACTGGCTTTCTTTTATGTTGAATATTTAACAAATGAATGCACAGGTGGATGAAATCATTGATTTTTTAAATTGAATGAAACAGTTGGGATGAAAGTTCATCTTGTGTTGAAAGGAACATGAGAATAATTTAATTAGAGGAAAAGATAATGAGGAAAGTGGGATATTCTTGATTTTATTTTGTTCCTGTATAGTTTTGTTTTCTTCTACTAGACTTTGATATTTTCCATATATTTTCATCTTCATAAATTGTGTTCACATGGAGTTATCTATTAAAAAGTGTGTTCTATATTTTTATGTCAATGCAATTTTTTGATATGATAAAGTTGATAATTCTATTGTTTAGTCCTAGGTTTGGATAAAATAGATTTCAAATGACATAGCAGAAAGAGAAGGAGTCCATGACTTAAAGTCTCATGAGGGATGACAGAAAAAAAAGGAAATGAGACACTCATTGAAATTCTGAATATATTTAAAAATAATTTGAAGGAGAAACAGGAGAATTTGACTAGAGAGACTAAATGTCATATAGAGAGAACTCTTTAGTTAACTTAGATTTATAATATAATTATATAGAAGATAGAAGCAAATACAGAGCACACAGCACAGTTCTAACAAAATAAGGAATACTAATGTTAAGAATGAGCAAGGGTTAGTGAAGGAAGCTAAAAACCACAAAGAAGAATTTTCAAGGTAATGGGGAAAATAGGATATATTGCATAAACAAAATCTTTTTGAGGTGATATTTAAAAATTATTTTATTTTAAAACATTTCAGAATATTAAAATAACAATATCTTTTATAGAAAAAGGCCAGAAACCATCATCAAGGTACAAGGTCACGAAAAGATAAATCTTCATCCCACATGAGCATTTTTTTTTCTTTTAACATTTATTAATATTCATTGGGTTACATGATTCATGCTCCTCCTTTCCCCTTCACCCTCCCCCCACTCCCCCCACCCATGGCCGATGCACATTTCCACTAGTTTTGTCATGTGTCCTTGATCAAGACCAATTTCCAAATTGTTGGTAGTTGCATTGGTGTGGTAGTTTCAAGTCCACACCCTCAATCATGTCCACCCTGACCCATGCGTTCAAGCAGTTGTTTTTCTTATATGTTTCCTCTCCTGCAGTCCTTCCTCTGAATGTGGGTAGCATTCTTTACCATAAATCCCTCAGAATTGTCCTGGGTCATTGTATTGCTGCTGGTACAGAGGTTCATTACATTCAATTTTACCACAGGATATCAGTCTCTGTGTATAGAGTTCTTCTGGCTCTGCTCCTTTCACTCTGAATCTGTTCCGAGAGGTCTCTCCAGTTCGCCTGGAACTCCTCCAGTTTATTATTCCTTT
>NW_025376821.1:0-1401 GCF_016433145.1 Gracilinanus agilis
TGAAGAATCATATTATTTAATTTCCAATTAGTTTTTGATTTTCCTGTTCAAGTTCCCTCACTAATTATTATTTTTATTGCATTATGATCTGAGAAGGTTACATTTATTATTTCTACTCTTTTGCATTTGTTTGCAATGATTCTATGCCCTATAACATGGTCAATCTTTGTGAATATGCCATGTGCAGCTGATAAGAAGGTGTATTCCTTTTTGTCCCTATTTATTTTTCTCCACATATCAATTAGATCTAATTTTTCTAGGACTTCATTCACCTCTCTTACCTCTTTCTTATTTATTTTTTGGTTTGATTTATCTAGATCTGACAGAGGAATATTTAGATCTCCCACTAGTATGGTTTTACTATGTATTTCCTTCTTGAGCTCTGCCAGTTTCTCCTTTATGAATTTGCGTGCTATGCCAATTGGTGCATACATATTGAGCAGTGTTATTTCCTCATTGTTTATACTGCCTTTAATCAGGATGTAATGACCTTCCCTGTCTTTTTTAATCATATCTGTTTTTACTTTGGCTTTGTCAGAAATCATAATAGCCACTCCTGCCTCCTTTTTCTCATTTGACGCCCAAAAGATTTTGCTCAAACCCTGAACCTTAAACTTGTGTATGTCCACCCGCCTCATATGTATTTCTTGTAGACAACATATGGTGGGATTTTGGTTTCTAATCCACAATGCTATTTGCTTCCGTTTTATGAGCAAGTTCATCTCATTCACATTCAGAGTTATAATCATCAGTTGTGCATTTGCTGACATTTTCAAATCCTCCCCCATTCCTACCCCTTCTCCTTAAGCTATTTCCTTTAAAACCAGTGGTTTTCTATTGAGACCCTATCCCTTATCCCCTCCCTTGATTGACTTCCCTTTCTAACCCCTCCCTTATTTCCCCCCCCTCTTTTTGTTTTTAAAGGCCTTATGAATTCCCTACCTTTTTTTGTCCTCCCCGCTCCCCTGCTCCCTTTGGTTTATCCCTTCTAACTTTCTCAGAAGGGTTAGATAAGAGTTTTATTTCCCAATGGATAGTATAGCTACTCTTCCCTCTCTGGGTTGATTACACTGAGAGTAAGGTTTGATTATTACCTCTTTATGCTCTCTTCCTCTCCTTCTTATAATAGTATTTGTCCCCTCTCCCTCCCATGCCCTCTTTGTGTGTAATAGAATATTTTATTTTCTTATTCACTCAAGTTTCTCTTGGTGTCCCCTGCTATTCACCCCCTCTTTCCCATCCCCCATGCCATCTTAGATTATTTAGTGTTTCACCCTCACCCTGTTAATTATTCTTCGGATTACTATAATAGTTAATATTATAATAGTGAATAGAGTTCACTACAGAGAATTAAACATAACATTTCTCTACATAGGAATACAGATAATTAGATCTCACTGA
>NW_025376822.1:0-4084 GCF_016433145.1 Gracilinanus agilis
CTCCCTCTCTCTCTCTCTCTCTCTCTCTCTCTCTCTCTCTCTCTCTCTCTCTCTCTCTTCTTCTTCTTCTTCTTCTTCTTCTTCTTCTTCTTCTTCTTCTCCTTCTCCTTCTTCTCCTCCTCCCTCTCGTTCTCCTTCTTCTCCTCCTCCCTCTCTTTCTCCCTCCCTCCCTCTGTCCCTGTCTGTCTCTCTCTCCCTCTCCCTCTGTGTCTGTCTATCTCTCTGTCTGACTCCTCTTCTGTCTGTCTGTATTTCTCTGACTCCCTCTGTCTCTGTCTCTGTCTCTGTCTCTTCCTTAATCCCTTATCTCCCATCTTAGAATGAGTACTGTGTATTTGTTCTAAAGCTGAAAAACAGTAAGGGCTAGGCAATGGGGGTTAAGTGATCCATCCAAGGTCACTCTGAAGTTAGATTTGAACCCACTGAGTCAACTCCCTGCCCATATGACAGATAAAGTTGATGAAACTGAGGCAGACAGAAATGAAGGGCTTGCCTCACATCAGACCCAGATCTATTGCCTTCAGTCCAATCTGGCAGCCTGTGACTGATTGTCACCCATCAAACAGTTCTCCAAGAGTAGATGTTCTGTCTCCAGGTATGGCGAGTTCCCTCCCACTAGAGCTTCTCCAACAAAGGGCGGGGCACATTGTCATCCAATGAAGACTTTTGGTTAACAAGGTGGACTCTATATTCCATCTCCAGCTCTAAGTGGGTGGAGACAAGAGTCGAGACTGTATTTTGCCACTAGATGGGGATGTTGGCTGGGTTCTCTCTGAAGGAGAATGAATGCGTCCAAACCATTTTCATCCTTGGAAGGTCAATTGGAATCCTGGGTTCCAGCTCTTGGTTCTCACTGGATTGTTGGGTCTGGAAAAAGTTCTCGCCGGATTCCCAAGTGCAGGGTCAAAACAGACCCCCTGGTCTCCCAGCCTGGGGCGGAGAGCCGAGACCTGGGTCATCCCGCAGCAGCACCAACCCTGGGGCAGGGCGGGAGGAATGAGAAATGAGGCAGAGCCTGAACTTGAAATTGAGGCTCCGAGTCCTAACCCCAGCCTGGAGGCCAGCGGGAAAGCCCGGTGTCTAAGGGAGAGGAGGAGGCAGCCTTGGATAAGCTCTCCCCATCGCTAGACCCTCCCCGGCCAGCTCCTGTGATGCTGCGCTCCTGGGCAGAGCTTTCCGAGGCTTCCAGCCAAGCAGGGAGCAGAGAGTGACTCAGGACTTGTGGTGCATTCAGATACTCAGGGGGCCCAAAGCACAACCCTCTACTCCATTGTGTGAAAGGCTCTTCAACAAAGCAGCTTTCACGCCCCTCCACTTAGCCGCTGGGACGATGCCATCCTGGGGACCACAGAGCCCTTCCCTCCCTCCTCAGCATCAGCAGCCCGCGGCCACCGTCTGTTTCCAGCTCTCCACAAATGGTGAGGCCAGTGAATGCCAGTTATGGTCCCTCCTCCCATACCTCCTGAGCCCAGCTCACATACAGCACAACTGCCTGTTGCTAAATCTCCAGGGAAGGAAGGGGAGAGATGGTCCTGTCTTCCTGCCAACGGCTGCTTACCGTTATTTGCTCTGAATAACCTTAGGCACCGGTCCAGAGGACAAACGCTGAGAGCGACGAAAGCAAGCGCCATTGACCCAGATAGGGCCAGCAAGGGCCAGATGAGCCCGGGATCGTGGAGCAAGGATTCTAAAGCTCAAAAAAGGCTCTTCCCAGGCTGTAATATGGGGGGTCATTCCATGAACCTTTCCAGTTATTTCTATGCTCCCCCAAAATGATTAGACCTTAGACTAGTGGTGGCGAACCTTTTAGAGACCGAGTGCCCAAACTGTACCCTCATACCATGTGTGAGGCGCCCTTTTACCCCAGACAGGGGAGGGAGGAAGTGCTCCTATGGGGCTGCTGGGCAGAGGTGGGTGGTGCGAAAAATGTCCTCAGGCGTGGTGGTGAGGGGAAAGGGAGCAGCTTCCTCCGGCACATGTGCCATAGGTTCACCAACATGGCGTTAGACCATAGAATGGCAATGCTGGGAGCAAATGGATGGGACCTTAGAATACAGAATGTTTAAGCAAGAAGAGGCCACAGAACATAAACTGGGAGATGTGGGAAGGGCATTAGAAAATGGAATCTTGGGACAAAGGGGCACTTTAGAGGCCACCTAATCCCACCTTCCTCATTTTACAGAATAGAGCACAGAGGCCCCAAGAGGGGTTTTTAACTTTACATACTTATTTGATCTTTACAACCATCAGATGAGGCAAAAAAATGCAAACATTGTTATTTGCATAAGAGGAAACTGAGGCTTCAAACATTTTTCCATGCTTACAAAGCTACTACCCCAAAAGTAAGATTTAAACCCACGGTCTCTCCTGACACAAGGTCAAAGACTACACCAATTTCCACTCTGTCACCCTGTCCGTAAATTAGCTCTGATCAGTTCCAACCAGAAATGGTTTGTTCCATCCAATTCTGAATGGCTCCATGATTGGTACCACCTGGTATAATCTAGTTCAGGCAGAAACTCATTAATTCTGATCAATTCAGACCAGACATCCCCAACCACAGATTGTACTTCCTACATACAGACATACGTGTAGATGCTCTCACACACCCCAGATTCTCAAAATCTCCCTTAGCCGTGGTAGCATTTATCTCTGCCTCCTACCCTTCACCACAGGAAAAACCTAGAGGAGAGTTTTTTTGATCCATCTTAGTGGAATCAATCAGAAACCATTTTCAAGGAGTTACTTACTCTGCTAGGTGGTACAGTGACTAGAATAAGGGATAGAGCACTGGACCTGGAGTCGGGAAGACTCATCTTCCAGAGTTCAGTTCTGGCCTCAGACACCTACTAGCTGTGTGACCCTTGGCAAGGCATTTAACCTTGGTTGCCTCAGTTTCCCCATCTCAAATGAGACAGAGAAGGAAATGGCAAATCACTCTGATATCTTGGTCAAGAAAACACCAAACAGGGTGATAAAGAGTCAGACTCAATGAACAACAATAACTAGGCATTGTGCTAGGTGCTGGGAGTACAAAATCCAAAATAAAGCAGCCCCTGATCTCAAGGAGATTACATCCTACTGAAGGAGATAGCATATGTGCAATATGTACAAATAAATACAAGGTAAAGTTAGGGGTGAGTGGGAAAGGAGATGTTAGCAACTAGAGAAACAAGGAAAGTTCCTGTGTAAGAAAGGTGTTACTTGAACTGAGCCTTGAAGAAAACAAGAGGGGAAGGAGAGATGGAAGTGAAGCCTTGGGTATAGCCAGTGAAATGGCATAGATACTGGCTCTGGGGCATGAGGTCCATCAAGAAGGTAGAAAAACAATGGGCCTCCCATTTCTGGTAGTCATCCAATGTTCTCCAGTTAATTGTTATTGCAGCTATTTTTAAAGACCCCCAAATATCTTGTATACATGTAATCCAATCAATCTACCTATCTGTCTGCCTATCTATCCCTTTATATCTATGTATCCATCTTTCTTTCCATCTATATCTTTCTATCACTTTTTCTATCCATATCTATCCATCTTTATGTTTATCTATATATCTTTATCCATATTTCTCTCTATCTATATCTCTCCATCTTTCTATATCTTTCTATCTTTGGAGCTATATCTATCCATTCATCTATCTATCCATCCATCCATCCATCCAGGCATAGACTGAGAAATGAAGTAATTTGTGCACTAGCTGGTCTTTTCCTAATCCACTTCATCTATGTTGATCAAGAGAATGGAAGTCATGTGTTACTAATCCCTTCACAGTGAATTCATCCCCCTACTCTGCAGTGGGGGCTCTATGTGGGATGTATCTCTTGGTGGATGGGGTGACTTGTGGGTAGGTAGCTTCTCTGCCTCCTCCTCCTTCTCTTCCTCTCCTCTATCCCTCCATTTTGCATTTAGGACATTTTTTTATAGGAGAGAAGGAGGGAGGAAGGGAGGAAAGAGGGAGGAAGGGAGGAGAGAAAGAGAGAGAGAAGAAGAGAAGAGAAGAGAAGAGAAGAGAAGAGAAGAGAAGAGAAGAGAAGAGAAGAGAAGAGAAGAGAAGAGAAGAGAAGAGAAGAGAAGAGAAGAGAAGAG
>NW_025376823.1:0-5885 GCF_016433145.1 Gracilinanus agilis
GGAAGGAAGAAAGGAAGAGAGGAATGAAAGGAAGAGAGGAATGAAAGGAGGGAGGAACAGAGGGAGGAAAAAACTATGAGTGAATGACTCTAGCCTGAACACATCAGAATGGTCTTCAAAGCTGCTGGATCAGCCATGCCCTGTTCAAATATTTCATACATCCATGCACATTAGATACACATCTTCACTTGTTAATCATGAGTAATATATCCAATGTCATCAGAAATAAACCTGACAAATTAAATTTGCCTAATCGCTTAAACCATCTCCTACATATACCCTTGAGGGGAAGAGAAGGAGGGTTACATGCTTTGATGGGGAGTGAAAATTATTTGGGTTCTCTTGAACCTATAAGGAAAACACCATCACTAACCACTAGAACATAGGACTGCATCCTTGTAATTACACTGTTGAATTGGCATAGGATTGAGGGCAGAGGATATTTTGTAAACAGTGATTGAAGGTTTTAGTGAAAGCTTGAAGTATTAGACCTCTGACTCAATCAATTAATTAGCAATAACTTATTAAATTCCTACTGTGTTCCAGATGCTGCAGGCACAAATACAAAAGTAACTCAATCCCTGACTTTAAGTTACTTACTTTTTTGGGAGTTAAATAACTGTACTTTATCACACACAAAAAGAATATATACATATATACACATGCATACATGTATGCACACACATGAAGTATCTATGCATATATGGCATTTAGTTTTTGAGCATGTATTTTTAGATATGGAAATGTAAACATGAAAAGAGAAAGACAGTGAGAGAGAGAGAGAAATAAGGGAGACACAGAGACAGAAAGACATGATACTAGCAATTGCAGGAATCAAGAAGGATTTCCTGGAGGAACGATATTTGAGCTAAACTTCAAAACTCAGAATTCTAAAAGAGAGTGGTGACATACTGAATAACTAGTACAAAGGCACAAAAGTGCCATCAGGTTGGGGTGTAATATAGTGAAAGCAAAGAAAATGAATATGAAATAATCCTTGAAGGAGTGTCTTGAGTTAGGTTGTAAAAAACATTAAAATTGAAACACAGGAGTTTGCATTTTTCTCCCCCTAAAGGTAATAGGGAGCCAAAGGAACATAAGCAGAACTCTGCTTTAGGAATATCAACTTAGTGCTTGGGTGAAGGATGAATTGGAGAAAGTAGAAACTAGATTTAGAATAACCTGTTAGAAAACTAGTACAATAGTCTTGCTGATAATATGATAAATGCCCAGCTAGATGTGTAGGTTTGTGAGTGGAGAAAAGAAAATGGATGCATATTTGATGGATGTAGACTGAATACAAGGACTGATGGAAAAGTCAAGGTTGACTCTATGGTTGTGAACCTAGAAAGAATAGAAGGATAGAGGTAGGAGGTCAAACTATTATTCCATCCATTTTACAGTTGAAGAAACCAAGGCTCAAAGAAATTAGGTAGTCTGCTCTAGATCAGGCAGCTGATGATTAGCGAGTTGACTTTCAAAGATAGATCTTCCAAATATAGATTTAGTACATTTTTATTGTATCATACTGACTCTACTAGAAACAGTGGTGGCCTACCACTGGGCAAGTGTTGAAATAATTTATAGTGCAGTGCCTCAAAGGCAGTGAATAGTCAATAAACACTAGGTTGGATCCCACTAGCATTTATTTCACTATGGGCATTCCTCATTTTATTACACTTAGCTTTTTTGCACTTTGAAGATATTCTGTTCTGTTTTTGATTTTGTTTTTTTTTACAAATTAAAGGTTTGTGGCAACCCTGTGTAAAGCAATTCTTTGGAATGCCATAAACCACATCCATTCGAAAGTGATATTAATCAATAAATGTTGTATACATTCTGACGTTCCACCAAGTTGTCTCCTCATCTACTACCCTCTCCTCAGACTTCCTATTCCCTGAGATGCAACAACATTGAAGAATATTACATAAACTTAGTTTATAAAGTGGCAACACGGCTTTAAAAGGAATCTATAGTGGGTAAAATGCGATCAAACACCATTGGTTCCTACAGAGAAATCTTTTGTGAAAGGAAAAGTCAATTAGTGTGACAAAATTCATCATTGTCTTAATTTTAAGAAACTGGCACAGCCAACCCAGCCTTCAGCAACCACCACCCTCATCAATCAGCAGCCATCAACATTGAGAGGCAAGACCAGCAAAAAGATTATGACATGTTGAAGGCTCAGACAACGGTTAGCATTTTTTAAGAATAAAGTATTTTTAATTAGGGTATATACTTTTTTTTAGACATGATACTATTGCACACTTAATAGACTACACTATAGTATAAGCATAACTTTTATATGCACTAAGAAACCATTTCTTAGAAAAATTTTCACGTGACACAATTTATTGTGATGTTCACTTTATTGCAGTGATCTGGAATTGAATTCAAGATATCTCTGAGGTATGCTTATAGTTGTGTGGGACATTGGAAGAAGAAAAAAATTAATGGATATATTTGGAGAGAAATTTATTTACCAAAGACATTCCTAGGTGTCAGTCCACAAGGAAAGAGCACTGTGCTAGGCGTTTCACAATTATTATCTCATTTGATCCTTACAACTTCTTAGAAGGGAAGTGCCATTAATATCCCCATTTTACAGATGAAGAAACAGAGGCAATCAGAGATAAAGTGACTTGCCCAGGATCACATAACTTGAAAGTGTCTGATGTTTAATTTGAACTCTGGGTTTCCTGGATGATAGTAGATAGCTCTATCCTCTGTTGCCACCTAGGACTTAAGTAAACGCTTCCCATGCGCTAAATAATCATCAACAATACAATGATAGCAAAAACAGCTTCAATAATAATGAATATTTCCAGAGTACTTTAAAGTTTACAAGATACTTTAGTCAAACATCCTAGGAAGTTTAAGCAGAGGGCAAATTGAGGATGCTAGCTATGGTCCCTCAAATAGTAGGTCTTCAAGTTGAAATTTGTACCTGGTTTCCTGACTCCACATCCAATAGTCTTTTTACTCCACTATATTGTCTCTCTGCATATAGAATGTCAGAGCTACAAGATAAAAGTAGAATTTGTTGTTTGGTCATTTCAGTTGTGTCCAATTCTTTGTGACCCCATTTGGGATTTTCTTGGCAAAAACACTGGAGTGGCTCACCATTTTCTTCTCTGGCTCATTTTACAGACAAGGAAACTGAGACAAACAGGGTTAAGGGACATGCTTGGTGTCACATAGCTAGTAAGTGTCTTGAGGGAATTAGGAGGATTAGAAGAGTGATTGGTTAATTGTAAGAACTGAGTGAACCACACTGACCCTATCTTGAGACTCAATTCTGGAGCTAGCTAAATTTCTATTCCATGATGGGTCTAGTCCAACTTCTGTTTTGAAAAAACACTTTTATTGTGGGAACTGGGAGAAAATCTTGTCCCATTATTTGAACCTAGCCCTGTGTGCCTGGGAAGCTGGACCACTTCTATCTGCTGCTGAGAGACCTTTAACCAAAGACCTAGGTTAAGGACCTAGAACCAGAAACCCGGTCAGATCCAAAGACCAATGATGTCTTCTCTGAAACCCGGCCACCTACTGATCTGGCGATTGTCATCCTTGTTCCTTTGATTATTTATGGATACTTAGGGGGAGTGGGACACCTTTTTTTCTTATTTCGAGGAAATGCATCTGTTCATTCTCCTCTTCCATCTTAAAAATTAAGTCCCTAATCTTTAATCCAACTTGGAATCTGTTTTCTTCTAATTAGTAGGTTTGATTCAATTAATTATTTTTAATATATAAGTCTTTCTCCCCCCCGCATTTGAGGTCCATCTCTAAGCTGAGAAAGATGCCTGAATTGCTTAATAAATCAAAATGCTCAGAAGCTCAAACCTTTGTTTCCTCAATCATTTCATCTCTCACCCAGCATAATCTGAATGTAGAAAGGAGAATAAAGCACATAAAAGTCAGAGCTGGAAGGGGCCTTAGAACAAAGTGTTGGGGTTTAAGGACGGAGACTGGATGGGAAAGGAGATACCTCCCTCGTGAGGGGAGAAACCAGGGCTAGAGCAGCCTACAGAGTGCCCAGAGAGCTTTCTACTCTGGTACAGAGGAAAATTCTTTATTTATCCTTTAATCATCTTTGTTAACACTTGTGGAGCTTTGACAATGGGCTGGCCTCTGATCTGTATGAATGCTGGGTTTGCATAATAATAGATTTAATATATTCTGGCTTATAGCCTTTATCTTTATCAGAGAAACATGGGGAAACTTATTTTGAACTAAGAGGGAAAAGAGATCAGTTTAAGAGAGCTTCCTCCCATCTATACACAGAATCTGTAAACTGCAGATCAAAAGGCAAAAGTAGGAAGTTGACCACGAATAATGAAATTACTCCCTAGGTCTCCTAAGAACCAGTTGTGGTACAGTCCTGTCTGACTCTTTGGGACCCCATTTGGGGTTTTCTTGGCAAAGACACTGGAGTGGTTTGTCATTTTCTTCTCTAGCTCATTTCACAGATAAGGAAACTGAGTCAGATAGGGGTAAGTGACTTACCTAGGATCACACAGCTAGTAAATGCCTGAGGCCAGTTTTGAACTCAGGAAGACATCCTTCTGATTCCAAACCCAACACTCTATCCACTGGGACCCCTAGTTGTCCTGCCAAAAGCCAGACTCCCTTGGACAAGTCTTTCAAAAGGGGAGTCTGGCGTCCTGTCCTGTGTTGGGTGCTTTAAGGATAGTTGTTCTGAAGAGAGAGTGACGGGGGCATCACGTACCTCATATACTGATGTGAGCATCCATTTGAAATCAAGCTCACTCCATAGACCCCTCCTGGAACATTGTGGCAGACTCAAAGGGAACTGGGAGGGAAAGGGGGTATTGAACCCCAGAAATACATTCTTTCTAATAACTTCACTCTTTCTTACAAGGTCAGTGTACTAGGTCAAAAGTTATTTTATTTTAAATTATTTATCTAAGCCCAAATTCTTACGAGAAATTCCCAAGAAAATTTTCATTTGATGAAATTATGAGGAAAACAAGCAAATATTCCTGACTGAATATGATAAGAGTGGATCCTTACCCTCATGGAGTTTCTATTCTAAATGAGGATACAAACACCTCTGGTAGGTTGGTATACGCATTCTAGGCTTCTATTAAGAAAATGACATGATGATGAAGTCATATATTTTGCAAAAAAAGGAAATAGAATTAGGGATCATATTAAGGGAACAGCAAGAAGTATTTGTGAGGCAAAGTGGATAGAGGGCTTGCCCTAGAGTAGGGAAGCCCTGAGTTCAAGTCCCTGTATTTATCAGCTGTATGATTCTAGGCAAGTCACTTAACTTTTCAGCCCCCCTCCCCCAGCTATTCTCTAAGATTTTGTAGAAAATGTGAAAATCTCTTCTAGATAAAGAAATTGGTTACCAGGATGGCATTACACTAATGAAATTATTGATCTAATTTTGTTTTGTTTTGTTTTGTTTTTTTTAAACCCTATTTTAAACAATACCGTGTATTGGCTCCAAGATAGAAGAATGGTAAGGGCTAAGGCAATGGGGGTCAAGTGACTTTCCCAGGGTCACACAGCTAGGAAGTGTCTGAGGCCAGATTTGAACCTAGGACTTCCCATCTCTAGGCCTGACTCTCAATCTACTGAACTACCCAGCTGCCCCCTCTAGTTTTTTTTTTTAAGCACTTTAGGAAATAATTCATATCCCTATAACTCTTCAAGATTTATAAAACATTGTACTCACAATTCTTTGTTGTGTTAATATTATTATATTATTTTATATCCACTTATATAATTATTTATTTATATGCTATGCATGTTTATTTATAGATGATATATTTATTTATATGAATTATATAGTTATATAATTATTTGTGTGATTGTAATAATTATGTAATTTATATTCATATAAATATATT
>NW_025376824.1:0-3253 GCF_016433145.1 Gracilinanus agilis
TCTCTCTCTTTCTCTCTCTCTCTCTCTCGCTCTCTCTCTCTCTCTCTTTCTCCTTCTGTCTCTGTGTCTGTCTGTCTGTCTCTCTCACACACACACACATAGGTATTTACAAAACAACATATATCTTCTACTTCTTGCCTCATGGGGTTGTTTTGTAGAAAGAGCTTCATTAAACTTAAACTGCTAAATAAATATGAGATGATTTTGATGAGGTTGGTGATTGCTTGATACTGATCAAATAAGTAAAAAAGTTATTCAAAACAATAATGTGTCATCATGTGGACAAAAAAAAGACCCTTTATTGAACTGAAAATTTTCCTTTTGAGTTGACTGTTATGGTGATGTGCCTGTAATGACAAATGATAAGCTTTTTCTTTAGCTATTCCATTGAAATAAGAAAGCATATAACTTTCCAGAGCTTTAAGGAAGATTAAGTTTGCATCTACTATTACTTTCATTATCTAGATGAAAAGGGTTTAAGACCAAGTCTTGTTTTCAAATCTGGGATGTTTGGGCCGGTGGACACAAAATATATGGATTGTCTCTTCTCCTCTATTCCCCCATCATGTTTGGAGTTGTGTAGACACCACTGAAAAGTTTTCTAGTCCTTCGTGCCTTTCATTTAAAGTCACAAGCACAGTGTGCCTAATTTTAGAGCATGAAGAAGAAGAAAGACCTAAGCCCATTATTGGGTCTAGACAATGCAATTTTAACAAGTGGCAGAGAGAAAGTATGATTTGAGACAAAGGAGAGCAAGAATGATGGTGAAGAGTCTGAAAACCATGTCACAGGAGATGTGGGTGAAGTGACTAGGGATGCTTTAACCTTGGAAAGAAAAGACACAGAAAAGACATGACAGCTGTCTTCAGATATCCCAGGGGCTGGTGTGTTGAAGAGGGATTAGATTTATCCTGCCTGGCCCCAGGGGGAGCAATGGGTGGCAGTTATACTGCAGGGAAGCACATTCTGGCTCAGTAAGAGGAAAAATTTCTAACAGTTGTTCAAAAATTAAATGGGCTGCTTTGTGTTTAAGTAGAGGCTTGAAGAGCACCTGTTAGAGATGGTGTAGAGGGGCTTCCTGTGTTAGGAGGGACATCCATCCAATGAGAAGCCCTAAAGTGTTGTATAAATGGGGCTATTCTAATTCCAAAGTTGTTAGATGAATTCTGAGATCCCATGATTCTCATTCCATTATTGTCTATAGCTTACATGGGATATTTCATGGCCACACATTTGTGCAGCTTTGTGATTTAAAAGAAAATATTAATCACTATAGTGTCCCATTTCTTACCAATCATTATCTCTTCCTCTCTTTCAAAGGATTCTTTTTTTTTCCGTTACACCCGTTCCCATTGCCTGGTTATGCTTTCCTCCTGAACATTTAATGGGGAACAGCAATGCCCTGCAGTTCACATTTTCAGATGAAAGTCCCTTGGTGTCTAGCCATCCGGTTATAGATAGCTATTTGGCAAACACTACAAAGAGCTCACCAGGTGCTCCAGGTTCACAATGGGAAATTTCCCACACAGATTTCCTTGTTCTTGAATTTGTACTGTGCCATCAGTGGATGAATAGGAAACAGAATCACTGCTAGCCCAGCATAGTTTGTATCGTTTTTGTTTTTCCTTTGTCTTTTCACAACCTGCAACTTTGTTCCATGAAGTTTTCTTCCTTTGGAATTATTCTTTGACATAATGTGTCCTGTTTCCTTTTTCATTCATTTACGTGTTAATTGAGTGCTTCATATGTGTGAGAACCAGAATGGAATAGTGGATAGAGAAATGGCCTCAAAATCAGGAAGACTTGAGTTCCAGTTGCACCTCTAACACTGTGGTAGTGTGAATTTGAATGATATTTAACTTCTAGGCTAAGATTATAAATTGCAGAGAAAATATCAATCTACCCTACCTTGGCAGAGGGTGCTTCCTCACTAGAGGAAAGTTGCTGATACCAATTAAATAAGAGATCTAGTTCCTATCTTTATCTCTCAATATGAGTCTAGCACAGGACCAGACATAAATAGGGAATAATTAGGATGGAGAGACCAACTCGTCTCCCAGAGTTTACAATAGAAAGATGTTAGGAGTGTCAAGTTGTTTTAATTGTGTCTGACTCTTCATGACCCTATTTGAAGTTTTCTTGGCAAAGGTACTGGAGTGGTTTGCCATTTCCTTCTCCAGCTCATTTTACAGATAAGGAAACTGAGACTAATAGAGTTTGTCAAAATAAGTGACTTGCCCAGTCATATCGCTACTAAGTATCTGAGGCTAGATTTGAACTCAGGAAGATCTTGACCCCCAGGCTAGGTACTCTATCCACTGTGCCACCAAATTGTCCTGGGGGTGTCAAGACCTACACACATAAAGGGAAGTCATGCATTTCATAGATTTGGAGCTGAAAAGGAATAATCTTGTCCAGACTTCCCATTTTATAGAAAAAGAAATAGTCATATAAAAGTTAAGTGATCTAAAGTAAATGACAGCTTCAGGTTTAGTACCCACTTTTATTGATTCCAATTCTAGTGCTCATTGCAGGGCAATGATTACCAAGAAAGTCCCCCCTTATGATCCATGTTTGGATGAGTGGTGTAGACAATGAGTTCTTGGAAGATATTGGAAAAGGCCTCACAGAAAAAGTTGGAGCTGTTTAGAGATTTCAAAAATTGACACCTTTTGGGGTTTTAGAATTTAGAACAAAAAAGAATATTAGGCATAATTTAATTAATCCTCATTTTATAAATGAGAAAATTGTAACTCAGAAGGCAGATAGAATGACTGGACCAAGGTGACAGAGTTGGGAGTCAGATTCAGATTCTTTCATTTCAAAGCAAATGGAAGCATATTTTAGGAAAATAAAATAAGTAATGACCTTGATTTGAGATTAACAAATCGTGTCTAGAGGGCAAGGAAGAAAACCAAGCTGGTTGGAGTTCAGAGCACAGACCAAGAAGTGAGAGATAAGGTTGAAGGGCTATTGTGGGCCCAAGTTGTAGAGAGGCATTTGGATTTGATTCTATAGGCAGATGGGAACTGTTGGAAGTTTTTGTTCAGATGAGTGACATAACGAATAGCAGTGCTCAGGAGGATTAACCTGGCAGGATAGATTGAATCAAGGTGGTGTACAGACCAGAGAAGAGGCTTTTACAATGATCTACCATATGAGGTGATGAGAGCTTGAACTCATGCAGTAGCCACAGAAATGGAAAAGAAGGAAAGGAGAAAGAAAGAGAGAGAGAGAGAGAGAGAGAGAGAGA
>NW_025376825.1:0-8073 GCF_016433145.1 Gracilinanus agilis
ACACACACACACACACACACACAAATACCTAAATATCCTCCATCATTTAAAAAACAAAAACACTTCCACCAGAATCTTCCACCTCCTTAAGTTTTCCTCTTATCTTTCCTCCCTTTCTCAGTAAAACTACTTGAAAAAGTTGATAGCCCACCATCACAGTTTATATTGTAGGATTCCTATGATACTGTTATCTCTCCCACCCCTCTTTCTTTTTTCTCTTTTTTGTCTCTCTTTCCTTTTCCACATCATCATTCATGTCTCACCTCCTAACTGTGGACATAGCTCAAGGTTCATTTGTAAATCCTCTCTTCTTTTTTATCTTTATTTTATCATAATTTTCTCATCAGCTCCTATAAGTTCAATTATCATCTTTATGTAGATAAACCCCGGGTCTGTAGCCCCAAATCATCAACTGGCTATTGAATATTTTGATCTAAATGACCCAAAGGCCATGCAACTTATCCAAAACAATACTCAGATCTCTTCACCCTATCCTACCTTTTACACACATAAACACAGTTTTCTCCTGACTCCCCTAGTAGTTTCAAGAGCATCACTACCTTTCCAGTGACTAGGATTTGCAATCTCAGTGTGATCCTCAACTCCTCATTCAGATTTCATGCCATACAGCAGATCAGTTGACCAGTGATGGCAGTGATATCTCGACTTTATCTTTTACATCTTTCTCTTTTTCTGCACTCACTCAACTACTGTCCTAGATGAGCATTCATTACTTATCTCTTCAACTATTGCAGCAACCTCCTAATTGTTTTTTGTGCATCAAGTTTCTCCCATTTCCATCATATCCTCCATTGTAATATTCCTAAAGCATAGGTCTAACTACACAACTATGTTAACTACATCTCAATAAACTATTAAAAGCTATATTTAATATCTTTTAATAGCTCCCTATTTTATATTTTCTCTTATGTGTATATATTTTCTTCCCCCTTTAAAAGAACAAGTTCCTTGAATTCAGGGGTAATTTTGTTTTTCTTTTGTATCCCCAATGTCTAACACAGTACCCGACAATTAGTAGGCACTTACTTTTGATTTATTAAAAGTCTTCTAATTTTACAGTGCAGAAGTATCGGAGACCTAAGGGCACACGTGGCAAGAAGTAGAAATATTATTAGAATGCAGGTCCTCTGACCCTTCCCATTATATTGCTTGTTCTGGAATAAATTGCTTTCATGATTGAAGTCATTCAAAATCTAGTTTTCAAATGACTTTTCCTTTCTTCCTATTAACCTTCTTTATATTCTCTCCATTTAAGACAAACCGAACATCTAAGTATTCCCTACTCATAGCATTCTGTTTCCTACAGGGATATGCTAGTAAATATTTAAAAACCAGCTGGGCATTTGGGTTGGGGTGAGGATATATTCACAATACAATTTAAAGTCTAATCTGTATTATTAACATTCTCTCCATTCCTTTTTTAAGTCTAGACAACTAACAAAGCAATAAATCAAGTCCTGATTTGTAGTGCTTTTGTAGTATAAACGCTCACATTGTAAATTTAACAGCGAGCCCTCACCAGATGCTTAGAGCTGCTTTTAGCACATCCCTAATTCTCCTACCTCCATGCCTTTGTATGAAGTCTTCTTATCTAGAGTTCACTTTCTTCTCACCCGTCTTTCAGAATTCCAAGCATCCTTCAAAATACAGCTCTTACAAAAAGTTTTTCCTATCTCCATACAAGTGATTAGTACTTTTTCCCTCTTAAAATTACTTTATATTTATTTCTTTGCATGTATACAGTAGGTCCCTGTATCTACAGGGACGTACTTTCCAAGACCTAGACTAGATGACCAAAACCACAGATATAAGCAAATACCTGCTAACCCCACATATTTATACTTACACGCATATGTTAAGTTTAATTGACAAATTATAGACACCATTATTATTAGCATTAAATATAGTAATCATAAAGTATTTTATAGAATATTATATAATAATGTACAGTAGTCCCTTCTTATCTGTGGAGGATACATTCTAAGACCTCCAGTGGTGGTCTGAAACCCCAGATAGTTCTTGATTTAGCTTTTTAACTTTTAGCACTATATTAACTTCATTATATAGTCTTATGTTCTCTCTCCCTGTTGCTTGGCACTCCGTGATTTACCACCACCACATCCCAACACAAACACAGGCAGAAAATTCTATAATTCTCTTTCTTCGTCTCTCTGTCTCTGTCTCTCTCTGTCTGCCTCTCTCTCTCTCTCTCTCTCTCTCTCTCTCTCTCTCTCTCTCTCTCTCTCTCTCTCTCTCTCCTCTCTTTCTCCCACCTTCTCTCCATTTTCCCTTTTAATCTCCCTTTCCCCACCTCTCATCTGAAACCACATGGCAACATTATCTTCTATCTCTTAGTGGTCTGGCCCATACAGGGTAATATTTTCAAATTATTTTATATGTAGTAAAATTATGATTTCTTCTGGAATTTTGGAGCAAAAAGTTGTATCCTCAGAGGTCCTGACACTTAAGGTATGTTCAGGTCAGAGCCATAACTGAACTATGGTTTAAGATATATACTACATTAAACATATTTGATATAAAGATTTGGTTTTGTATTTATGTTTTTACTATACTTTTTTCATTTGACCTGTTCATTTTTTTCCACAGAGAAAGAGTTTCAGAATTTGGTTACCTTTGCTACTCTCAGAGTCATCTATTGAGCTCTTAAAAGATGCCTTTTGGTGGTGGTTTCTCCATAAGTTCAAGGTATAGCAATTTCTTTTTTCATTTTAACTTTTATTTTGTCCATTTAAAAATGTTTCTATTATACATTTATCCCTCCTTTCCACTGCCCCCTGCTGAAAAATAAATAAACAACTCATAACAAATATGCATTGTCTAGTAAAACAAATTCCCCCATTGGGAATGTCTAAAAATGTATGTCTCTTTCTGCATTTTCAGTCCCTTACATTTCTGGCAAGAGGTGGGTGATGTATTTAATTTTCAGTCCTCTGGACTTCTGGCTTATCATTGCATTGATCATTTTATGTCTTTCAAATTTCATTTTTTAATAATGCTGATGTTATGGCATGTTCTTCTAGTTCTGCTCATTTCGCTATCAGTTCACAGAACTCTTCCCAATTTCCTCTGAATCTATCCATTTTGTCATTTTTTTTATGGCACAGTAATATTCTTTTACATGAACAGACTATTATTTGTTTAGCCATTTCTCTAGTAGATAATTACCTTCCCTTGGTTTTCAGCTTTTGACTACTATGAAAAGAACTATTATAATTTTTAATATACCTTCTTTTTTCCCTCCCTAAATATTGTTTCCACAAAGGCTGCCCTAACATAAACATTTTTTCTAGATCCCTTCCACAGAGAACAATTCTTTGGTATACTGATGGTGAAACGTTTGAAGTCTGGAATTCCCCCAGGGGAGTGAAGGTTTTAAATTTGGCATTCAGAAATCCCACATTCAGCTTTCTAAAAGTAAATCAGAAAAAGATTTGTGAAGCCAAGTAGATTGCTATAAATAAAGCAATAGCCCCCCTGTTTTCAAATTCATTAATCTGTTTTGAGATTTTAAATATGTTTCTCTCCCAAAAAGAAATTAGAAAAATATCATTTTTCCATCTTGATCTTTCAGATGGGCTCACAAGATGATTCTGGAGAGAAAGAACAGAACATAAGTTTTCTCTGACTTCCATTAGAGCATATAGCTGTCACTCTGTACAACTGCTACACAAGTTTAACGGTTCATTACTTTCAAGGACTTAACCTATGACCACAGATAGTTAGAATTTCTCTTCTAAGTTTAATAATATTTGTGGATACCACAGCCTTTTCTCTTCCCCTTTATTGTCTCTAAATCAATTGTCTTGTGAGTGTTCTGAAACAGAGATACTCAATGCTACCTAGAGAGTGAGTATAACCACTCAAAGTCCCCGCTCTCCCCCCTCTAAAGATAGAGGGCATATCAGGTATTAAACAGACGAATACCTGATTCATGTTTTGAGTCACCACACCTTCATCAGCATTGAGTAAGAGACATATCAACTTATTAGATGATCTCAGTTTGATAAGAGGGAAGTTCTCTCACCACATTCATTATAACAACATAGTTTGGATGTAGTCTGCATTGCTGAGGAAAAGTATAGAGGCTGAATTCAGTGATCCCTTCCAAAGTTATGTTCTTTCGCAGTGGTTCCCAAACTTTTTTGCCTACCCCCCCCTTTCCAGAAAAAATATTACTTAGCCCCCTGGAAATTAATTTTTAAAATTTTAATAGCAATTAATAGGAAAGATAAATGCACCTGTGGCCATCACCGCTTCCCTGGATCACTGCAGCACCCACCAGGGGGCGGTGGTGCCCACTTAGGGAATCACTATCTATTGTATTATTTAGTTATTCATTACTAGACTATAATAAACCATAATTCACAATACTTCTCTTCTGTTATAATCCCTTAGAAATCATTTGTATTATTTTTTACAATTAAAACAAAGACAAATGCATATATCTATTAGCTATCAGTCAAATCATGTGTAAGAGTATATAAAGTGCTAGCTTTGGCATCAGGAAAACCTGAGTTAAAATCTTGCCACACACACGTGCCACGTGGCCCTGAATAAGTCACTTAATCTTTTAGTCTTCATCTATAAAATGAGGACAATCATAGCATCCACCTTGCAGGATTGTTGTTAGGACTTAAAGATCTAGTGCCTTTTCTCTGTTGCTTATCTCCAACTTTTCCTGTATATGACTTGTTTGCAGGTTATCTTCCCCCTTTTGACTGTGAGCTCCATGAGAGCAGAGATTGTTTTTTGCCTTCCCAGTTCTTACTACAGGATCTGACACTTAGAAAATCCTTAATCAATGCTATTTCACTGACCTACTGGAATCACAGGATTAGAGCTAGAAGAGAACTTAAAGTAATATTCCCCAGATAAAGAGTTCAATATCATTCAGAATTCTGAATTATTTCCCACAATGAAATTGAAACATATGTATGTATGTATATATGCATTTATATATGTGGGGTGTGTATGAGTGTATGTGTGTCTATGTATATATTACTTCATGACCTAGATATGCCAGATCAGATCCCAAAAAAGATAATCAATTCTCTCATTTTGCAAATAGGGAAACTGAGGTCCAGAAAAGCTAAATGTTTACTGAAAGCTACAATGGAACTTATAAGTATTCTAGCTCCAAGTTCAGTTTTTGTTCTGCTACACCATATCAAACAAGTAAAGTATGCAATAATGCTATAAAGCAATTTTTGGGTGCTTATGTAACATACCATTTCAGTCAGATCCCTAAGAGTAAAATAATACAAAAGAAAAGAAAATATATCACTCTTCCATACAATTAACTAGTTGTCAATGTATGTGTATGCGTGTGTATGTGTATGGGCAATTAGCTGGTGCAATGGATGGAGTACCAGGACTGAAGTCAGAAAGACTCATCTTCCTGAATTCAAATCTGGCCTCAGACACTTACTGGCTGTGTGACCCTGGGGTAGTCACTTACCCTTGTTTGCCTCAGTTCTGTAAAATGAACTGGAGAAAGGAATGTCAAACCTTTCCTGTATCTTTGCCAAGAAAACCTCCAATGGATCCCAGAGAGTCAGACACAACTGAAACAACTGACCAACAACACGTATAGTGGGACCTCGTTTTACATGAAATCAACACACATGAATTCAAGTATACATGAAAAAAGGCAGAAAAATATGTAAAAATAAAAAAAATTTGATTACACATTAAATCACACCATTTTCCCAAGCAGCCTATTCTTGCAACAATTCATCTAATCATGCTCATTCTCTCTCTGCGAAGTATTAGTGTGAGTCATTTCATTGTTTTGCACCAAACATTACCCCCCACATCAGCATTTGTCAGAAGTTCTTGCTTGTACAAGTTGTGCCCACATCAGAGCAAGGCTTCTCTTTGTTTCATTAACTCTATTTTGTTATTAATAATGGCCCCAAAGTACAAGAATAGCAATGCTGGTAGCTCTGATAAGCCTAAGAAAAGTCGTAAAGTTCCTAGATGTGTGCATATAAGAAATACTTATTAAATGATGGGGTTCACTTTTAGGCATTATTTTCAGCTTATGCAAAGGGTCTTGGAATATATTGATCACATAAAATGTGGTCCTCTAGCCTGGACATATATGTAACCAATATATTAATGAAGTCTTCATACATATACATTTATAACATATCTCTAGCCTGTATATTAATATAAATTAGTTTATACATTCATACATATGCATATAGACTAGAGATTTAGGATATGCATTATTTATATATACATATATACACATACATACATACACATACATAAAGAGAGAAAGAGGGCAGGGAAGAGTATATACATTTAGGAGACACTTGATCCCCCCAATCAGTCAGTCATTTTGATACTAAACACAGTATTGACTTGTGTTGATAAATTATAACAATATTACTGAAAAAGTGGTATTGTTTTTATGTATTTTCATAAATCTCTTTAACGTCTGCTTTAATAGAAGTCAGATGTTTTCTCAAATCTATTTCTGCATTCAAACTTTTTACAATATGTTGTTTTGATTGAACAAGATCTAGCCTCACATAGATATGTACTTGGAATAGGGAGTAGTGTTTTAATAGACAAATAACATCCTAGTATAATTTTTAAAATACTTTTTGACCTTTTCAATCCCCAGGAATCTATATATAGTCTCCTAGGTAATATTTTGTTTAGAACTTTTGTATCAATACTCATTAGGGAAATTGGTCTATAGTTTTCTTCCTCTGTTTTTGCTCATCCTGGTTTAGGTAATGAAACCATATTTTGTCATAGAAAGAAATTGATATGACTCCTTTATCTGTTTTTTAAACTCTTTATAAAGCATTAACATTATCACTTCTCATCCTTTTGGCTAAGATCAAGTGTAGCATTAACATTAACTATTGTTTAAATGTTTTGCAGAATTTGCTTATAAATCCATTTGATTTCATGGTGTTTTTTTTAAGGTGCTCATTTAAGGCTTGTTCAATTTCTTGTTCCAAGTTAGGGTTATTTAAATATTCTATTCTTTCTTATCTGGATAACTTATATTTTTGTAAATATTATCTATTTCATCTAGGTTGTCAGTTTTATTGGCATAAAGTTGGATAAAATGGCTTCTGATAATTACTTTAATTTCATTTACGTTGCTGGTGCATTCATGCTTCTTATTTTTTATGTTAGTAATTTGTTTTTCTTTCTACTTTTAAATCAGATTAGTCATGCTTGATCTATCTTATTGGTTTTTTAGTCAAAAAACCAACTCCTACTTTTATTTATTCCTTTTTTTACTTTCAGTTTTATTAACCTCTCATTTTATTTTCAAAAATTTTATTTTGGTAAGAGAGGTAAATGAAGTCCTAGAAAAATTAGATTTAATTGATATGTGGAGAAAAAGAAATAGGGACAAAAAGGAATACACCTTCTTTTCAGCTGCACATGGTACATTTACAAAGATTGACCATGTAATCGGGCATAGAATCATTGCAAACAAATGCAAAAGAGCAGATATAATAAATGTAACCTTCTCAGATCATAATGCAATAAAAATAATAATTAGTAAGGGCACCTGGACAGGCAAATCAAAAATCAATTGGAAATTAAACAATATGATTCTCCAAAACCAATTTGTCAAAGAAGAAATCATAGAAACCATCAACAATTTCATTGAAGAGAATGACAATGATGAGACGTCCTACCAAACTCTGTGGGATGCAGCCAAGGCAGTACTCAGGGGGAAATTTATATCCTTGAGTGCATATATTAACAAATTAAGGAGGGCAGAGATTAATGAATTGGGTATGCAACTCAAAAAACTAGAAAGCGAGCAAATTAAAACTCCCCAGATGAAAACTAAATTAGAAACACTAAAAATTAAGGGAGAAATTAATAAAATCAAAAGTAAAAGAACTATTGAATTAATAAATAAGACTAGAAGCTGGTATTTTGAAAAAACAGATAAAATAGACAAAGTACTGGTCAATCTAATAAGAAAAAGGAAAGAAGAAAACCAAATTTCTGACAGTTTTAGAGATGAAAAGGGAGACCTCACCT
>NW_025376826.1:0-1732 GCF_016433145.1 Gracilinanus agilis
TATAGATGTAATCTAATTATCACAATCCCCCCTGTTATCATTTGGGAAACTGGTCTCCCCCAATTGATCACTTGACGAAATCATTTTGTATCCCTAAAGTTCTAACTACAATAGTTAGAGATAAGAGGTAAGTAGAAGAGATAGAAAGAGAGAGAGCAAAACCAATGTTTTGCTAAGCGCATTGACAAAAAGCCAATTGGGGGCAATCCCCTTTGGCATAAGAATTTACAATTCAAGTAATTGATTTTAATCTCCTCAAGTTCAATTAGTTGCACCCCAAAGTTCATTTTAGATTGTCTTGATTCAGTGTAGATTTATGCAGGTATCTTTTCTGGATCATCTTGATTTGGTCTAGGTTTCTACAGACAAATATTCCATTTTCTGGTTTCAAAGCATTAGCAGACTTCTTTTTCTGAAAAAATTTTCTCCAACAAAATTTTAAGGCTTGGATTTTTATAAAAATACAATCCCCCCTGAAGAGGGTGTTTAAAAAGTAAATACCCAGATCAGCTCAGAATACATTGTTGAGTTATGGGGTGTATGAGTCAATTATCAAAAGAAAAAACAAAAACATAAGAAAATTAAATTTTGGGAGAGATAAAAATTCAAAATAATAATCAAAATATCAAAAATCTATATATGTAAAACTTTTAAGTAAACAAGAATAAATTCATAACAGGTCCTTGTATTAGGGTCCAATTAAAGTAAATTCAGTACTATAAATCTGTAAAACAAAATGCAGTAATATTGCACTTACCCATTGGCAGCCAAGACTACAGCAAGTTGCCATATCATAAGAGAAAAAAGGACTAGATTTTTATGTAAAAGGGAAATGTTATTCCCTGGTCTGATTTCACTTCATTCTCAGGGATAGGGGAGCTGCAATGATGATGGCCAATCTTCAGTACTCGACTGGTAGTGTAGTACGAAGAGTCCTACAACTTAACATATGTTAAGCGTTGAAACTTCGAGTTTTATACTAAGTTCAAGTCCTTTAGTATTGGCATAAATGTTCAACAATCCTACTTTTTTTACCTTGTGTACCATGGCACTGTGCAGTTTCTCATCAATCCCAATGGGACTGGTTAGTCTCCATGACCTTGTGCTTTTTGCACTGTATGGTGGCTCTGTTCTTCCCTTCTTCTGGAATCAGACATAATCATTAATCATAGTCTTATAATATTTAACAATAAATGACAGGTTGCCATAGTCTAGGGCTTTGTGGATATGCACTGATATTATAGCAAATGTATTTTAAACATGTTACTGCAGAATCAAAAATTAATATTGATTATATGTATTTTAAGTACAAGAAATAAAAAAAGGAAAATCAAATATTCTATTAGAAAAATAAAAGGCAATAGTAAAATAAAAATCCAGGAATTCAATGTGCTTTCAATACTGGTGACATGTGCTTCAAATACAAAAGATGAGAGAAAAAGTTGAATACTATATTGCACATGCAGGAAGAAAAACAAAAATGTTTAAAAATGTGTATATTTCAGAATCACAGAGGTAAAATATAGAATCTACTTGCCAAAAAATAAGATTCATTTCTTCTTTCACTTTGCTTGATCTGCAGTGTGAGTGCAAATGAGGTAGAAAAACAAAAATACATTCAAGAAAAAAGAATTTTATGAAAATCCCCAAAGGGGATTGCCCCCAATTGCATTTTTTTATCAGTCTCCCAAATGATAACAGGGGGGATTGTGATAATTAGATTACATCTATA
>NW_025376827.1:0-2320 GCF_016433145.1 Gracilinanus agilis
TTCTTTGACTAGCTGGTTTTGGAGAATCATATTATTTAATTTCCAATTAGTTTTTGATTTGCCTGTCCAGGTACCCTTACTAATTATTATTTTCATTGCATTATGATCTTAGAAGGTTATATTTATTATTTCTGTTTGTTTGCATTTGTTTGCAATCTTTCTATGCCCTATTACATGGTCAATCTTTGTGAATGTACCATGTGCAACTGAAAAGAATGTGTATTCCTTTTTGTCCCTATTTATTTTTCTCCACATATATATTAAATCTAATTTTTCTAGGACTTCATTCATCCCTCTTACCTCTTTCTTATTTACTTTTTGGTTTGATTTATCTAGATCTGAATGAGGAATATTTAGATTTCCCACTAGTATGGCTTTACTATCTATTTCTTTCTTGAGATCTGCCAGTTTCTCCTTTATGAATCTGGTTGCTATGCCATTTGGTGCATATATATTGAGCAATGTTATTTCCTCATTGTCTATACTACCTTTAATCAGGATGTGAAGACCTTCCCTGTCTTTTTTAATCATATCTATTGCTACTTTGGCTTTGTCAGAAATCAAAATGCCACTCCTGCCCTCTTTTTCTCATTTGAGGCCCAAAGGATTTTGCTCAAGCCCTTTACCTTAAACCTGCGTATGTCCACCTGCCTCATATGTGTTTCTTGTAGTCAACATATGGTAGGATTTTGGTTTCTAAACCACTCTGCTATTTGCTTCCATTTTATGGGCAAGTTCATTCCATTCACATTCAGAGTTATAATTATTAGTTGTGTATTCCCCAATATTTTGGTATCCTCTCTTAATTCTACCCCTTCTTCTTACACTATTTCCTTTTAAACCAGTGGTTTACTTTATGCCAGTAACCCTTGTCCGCTCCCTTGATTTAACTTCCCTTTCTACCCCCTCCCTTATTATTCCCCTCTTTTTATTTTTAAGGCCTAATGAATTCCCTTCCCCTTCTTCTTCCCTCCCTTTTTTGAAATCCCCACTCCCCTGCTTTCCTTGGTTTATGCCTTCTGACTTTCTCAGTAGGGTTAGATAGAGTTTTATATCCCAATGGAAAAAGCTACTCTTCTCTCTCATGGTTAATTACACTGAGAGTAAGGTTTAAATATTACCTCTTAATGTTATCTTCCTCTCCTTATTATAATAGTATTCATCCCTTCTCCTTCCCATGCCCTCTTTGTGTGTAATAGAATAACCTATTTTTCTTATTCACTCAAGTTTCTCTTGGTGTCCTCTACTATTCACCCCCTCTTTCCAACCCCCATATCATCTTAGGCCATTTAGTATTCCTACCTCTCCCTATGAATAATTCTTCTAATTATTATAATAATGAATAGAGTTCCTTACAGAGAATTATACATAACATTTATCCACATAGGAATACAAATAATTAGGTCATATTGAAGCCCTTAAAGAGGCAAATTTAAAAAATACGAGTTTTCTTTCTTTTTCCTCTGTTTCTTATTTAATCTTTTCATGTTTCTCTTGATTTTTGTGGTTGGATATCGAACTTTCCAGTTAGTCCTTGTCTTTTCTCTGCAAATGCTTGGAAATCTATCTTGTTGAATGCCCAAACTTTTCCCTGGAAGTATATAGTTAGTTTTGATGGGTAGGTGATCCTTGGTTGTAGACCCAGTTCTCTTGCTTTTCTGAATATCATATTCCAAGCCTTGATGTCTTTTAGTGTGGACGCTGCCAGATCCTGTGTGATCCTGATTGGTGCTCCTTGATATCTGAATTGTCTCTTTCTGGTTATCTTTTCTGGGTCTAGTGTAGGGGGTGACCTAGGGATCCTTTCAATGTCTATATTGCCCTCTTGTTGTAAAACTTCAGGGCAATTTTGCTAAATAATTTCTTTTAGTATGGAGTCCAAATTTCTATTAATTTCTGCTTTTTCAGGAAGACCAATGATTCTCAGATTGTCTCTTCTAGATGTGTTTTATTGGTCTGTCACTTTCTCATTGAGATATTTCATGTTTCCTTCTAATTTATCAGTCTTTTGACTTTGTTTTATTTGTTCTTGCTGTCTTGAGAGATCTTTAGCTTCTAATTGCTCAATTCTAACCTTTAGGGACTGATTTTTGGCTATAATCTTTTGGGTTTCCTTTTCAATCTGGTAATTTCTCATGTTCAATTTACTTGCCTCACTTTCCAATTGTGAAATTCTACCTTTTAAACTGTTATTTTCTTGCCTGATTTTGGTTTCCAATTTGCTTACCATTTCATTTGATTTTGGGGCATCTTTCTCCAATTGAGAATTTCTATCTTTTAACCTGTTAATTTCCTTTTGAGCTATTTCCCAATTGTCTCA
>NW_025376828.1:0-4239 GCF_016433145.1 Gracilinanus agilis
TTCCTTCCTTCCTTCCCTCCTTCTTTGCTTCCTTCTTTGCTTCCTTTCTTCCTTCCTTCTCTTTGGCTTTCTTTCTTCCTTTCTTTCTTCTCTTTCTTTTCATTTAATTAAGAATGTTGACTGTCCTAACATTCCTAGTAAAGCAGGATTTTTAGAATACTTACATGCTGACCACCCAGAAAAAATAAACAAACAAAAAACAGCCAAATTTTGACCAGTTGTTAGAGATACCACAATGGTTTAATTGTTATGTCTAAATAGCAAAACATTATTTAACTTATGAAAAATTTCATTCTAGTTCCAGGACTGGTTTTTTCTCATGTTTCTCACCGAACCAAGCAATATGCTCTTTCTAGTTGCTTATAGTATAGGATAGAAACTTGTAGAGAACCCAAGGAAAGATGTCGTAGCATACAGACCACTCCACTGAGAGTAACTGGGAATGAAAGCATTAGAGATCATGATCACCTGAAACAACACAGAGAAGATGAGAAAGAGAACTTGATAGTTCATTTAACCTAATCCCCTTGTTTTAAAAAGAGGTACTAAAGAGGTAGTTTGGTACAAAAGAAAATGCCAGACTGGGAGTCAGAGGATTCAGATTTTTAATACTAGCTAGGAAATCTGTAGCAACCTACTTCACCTGGAAATGGAGGCCGAGAATGATTTACCAATGGTGATAGAACTTATTGACAATGACAGAATTAGAATGTTGGTGTCTTCATTCCAAGTTCTGTTCTTTTTTTTTTCTAGTACCACTCTTTCAACTTAAACATGTATTAGAATGCTCCTGAATGCAAACCCAGCCTAAAACTTTTATTCTCATAATATTTGTTCAAAAGCATTTAAAAATATAAACCTAGAATAACTCCAAAGTCCACTCTCCCCCAAAAGCTTCTTTTTTCTTGCATTTTCTATACAAAAGTATTTTAAAATAAATCTTTTTTACTGGGAAGAACATTGAGCCCCAATCCATGCTCAATGTTCTTCCCAGTTGAAAAGATTTATTTTAACTCAGGTATCTAGTTCTACACTTTGGGATGATGATGTGAAGCTGTTAAGGACAGCACTGACAAAATAAAATATATATGGTTACCACTGTTTACAAAAAAGAGAAGAAATAACCGAAGTTTTTTTCTCATTATACCTGTGGTTTAGATAAACAGATGAGTTATGTGCATATATTGTAAAGAACAATGCAGAATCAGCATGAGAGAAGGTGAAATCTAAACTGTAATTTCAGGAAAAAAAAAGAGCCATGGATGGAAGTTGTCTTGGGTCCTGAATAAGGCAAAAGTGATTTTATTCTCAATTAAATCACAATTTGATAAAGGAATATGACAGTCAAAGTACAATCAATTTAGCAAAACTGTCTTTTATTGCAACTGTTGTATTGGATCACCATAATGCTGCTAGGAAAAATTTTGCAAAGATACGTCAGTTCTCCCTTAGGATATCATGAAATGACTTGATTCTAGGACATAAATTGCATCATGGCATTGAGGTACAATGACATATTCTCTCTTATTTAAAAATGCTTTTTACATTAAATTGAATTGAACATTAAGTAGTTAAATATAATGTTCTCCACATGATTTTGACTGTCAGACATAACCAATAACTAAAGACCACCTTCAAGTGATAGACATTCTAGACTCAATGGGTATATAGACTTTGTAAACATATATCATTCATAAGTGAATTATTTCTGAAGGGAATTATGAAAAGTAATGGTATCAGTTGCTTCCTGAATTACCATTATATAATACTCTGTGGACTGAGAGATAACTTTGGGAGAGTAGCAAATTTTACCAGGCCAACACGGAAGTATTTTTAATTCTTATTTTACATTAAGCCAGAAAAAAAAATATGAGGGGAGTTTGACTTTCTAGACTAAAAGACATTCAAAATTATAAAAAATATATAGTTCTGTGTAATAAAATGTATTTAAGAATGTATTTATTGCAATATTGGACTCCAAAATTATTTCCCAAATTGCTCCTCAATATGAACTGCCTATTTTATTAATTTTATTATAGGTTTTCTTTTTCAAAATGATAATTTTAGAATATAGAGAATATATCTGTCTTTATATTAGCTGAAACTCTGAACTTCTATATGAAAGATTGGAATACATTGAGTTCATTTTTTATTAACTTTGGCTCTTTATCAATCTTAAAACCAGATTCTATTTTTTCAGTATCTGAGTTTCAGATTTTCATATAAAATTCCATTTTTTCTATTTTTAATTTAATTCATGTGTATGTGATTTAATGTATGTGAAAATGTGACAATGAATTTGTTTTTTGAAAGTGCTTAAGTATTTCTTACTTCAATACTTTCAGTAGCTATGATGTTGCTAATATGAGCTCTATCTCTTCTGATGCGGCACACAGACTTTGATGTCTTAGAAGGTTACCTGTTGGTTTATAGTGACAAGAAACTTCATCACCTTGTGTTTAGTTTGGTGATGAATCTCTTTTGGTTAAGTCAGTTCTTGAATAGGAACCACAATCCACTGCAGGGCTTGCACCAGAAAAGTTTCTAGTTGGTAGGCTCTACTAGAACTGACATTGTTTTAGAACTGAACCTCAACTCCATATCACAAGGAGACATTGTAAGAAGACTTTAAATATGTCAATTAAATAAGTATAAAATTGGAAGAGGGGCAGCTAGGTAGTTTAGTGGATAGAGCACCGGGTCTGGAGTCAGGAAGTCCCAAGTTCAAATCCAACTTCAGACTCTTGCTAGCTGGTATGACCCTGGGCAAGCCACTTAACCCTATTTTGATGTTCTCATCTGTAAAATGAACTGGAGAATGAAATGGCAAACCACTCCAGTATCTTTGCCAAGAAAACTTCAAATGAGGTCACTAAGAATTGGACATTACTGAAATGACTAAGCAATAAATGAAATTGGAAGATGCTATTGTCAACCAACAAATTAGGATGGGAAGCTCTTTTTGGAGAAAACTTGCACTTGAACATAATAATTTGCATAAAAGAGTGATATGAGTGTGTTCAATAGACCTCATGAACTTTTGGTTGACTTTAGCTATATAGAAATGGCTAGAAATTTGCTTGGAAATCAAGTTATCATAGAACCATAGGGGCCTTAGTATCATAGAAATATTGATATAGAACATTCATATAAGATGACTGAACTAGAAAGGAAATGGGAAGTCAGTTAGTCTGACACTCTGTTTTTGGAGATGAGGAAGCCTATTAGTCCCAGAAAGTTTGAATAACTTGGATTATGTTGTACAGAGAATAAGAAGAAAAGCTAGGATTTGAACTTAGGTTCTCTGACTCCCAATATATCACTATATGTCATAAACTAGTCTTTATTAAAACATACTTTATGCCAGATACTTTGCTAAGTGATGGAGATACAAGGAGAAAAAGTGAAAGTCTTTGAACTCTAGAATCTTACATTTTATGGAGGATGTAATGGTGGGGCACCAGGGATGCTAACTATTATTATTTGTGGGTTCTCACTGGGGTGATAGAGACAGGAATGACAGACAAACAGGACCAACCAGGATAGGGAGACCAGGGTTTACTGCCAAGCTGTTAACTGTCACAGGAATGGTAGTTAGACCCAACAGTCACTCAGCCCACCTAGGCCAGGGTCTATGGAACCAGCAGGCAACAGGTAAAAGTTTATAACAATTTAATTGAGGGAAACAATAAAAAGAATGGGAATAAGGGATTCTATACTTACAACCTAAGGGCAAACCACAGGGGCAAGGGAAGGACTTGATTACACTATTCTATTGACCTAAGCCAGGCAGGGCCCAAAGGAAGCAGCACTGAAGTCACAGGGAAAGCTCCTCCAAACCTGGTTCCACCCAGGTTTGGTTAGCTTAGCTAAAGGGCCTGAGGATGGCTTTCAATTGGGGTGTCACGGTAAATCCAAGGATGGTCACAGGATGCCAAGAGCCAACTCCACCAGGACAGGTGATCCAAGGTACCCAGCTAGGGAGAGTGAGTTTGCAATGCTGCCCACCAGATCACAAACCACTTCCCTACTTGGTGCTGCTCTGCAGGTCTGTTGTCCACTGCTGAAAGCCTTCACCTCTCAGGATCCCAGCGAATCTGGATGCAGTTTTTCCCTAACTCCGAGATCTCCCAGGGTTAGCAACAGTTATGTCCCCAACCACTATGGAGTCTCTCTCAGAGCACAAGCCCCACTTCCTGCTCCTTCATTCCATCTTGGAATCCTCCAGCCCTTCCTGCT
>NW_025376829.1:0-1267 GCF_016433145.1 Gracilinanus agilis
TTTATCCTACTCTTATTTATTCTGTCCCTTCCTCAAAAGTCTGTTTTTACTTTTGATCATTGCCTTCCTTGGTCTTCTCACTTTTTAATTACTCTTCCTCTTATCCTCTTACTTCTCTGTTGGGTAATATGAATTTCTATACCTTACTCTGTGTGTGTGTGTGTGTGTGTGTGTGTGTGTGTGTGTGTGCGCGTGTGTGCTTTTTTTCACTTTTCCATTCTTCTTTTGAGAAATCATCCATGTAATGTATGTACAACTGTGTCCTCTGACTAAGTAGACTCTTTTTGACTTCCTTAATGGTGATAATATTCTTAAGCATTGTATTTATCAACTTCCCATATAGGAATATAAAAAAGTTTAACCTTGTTATGTTTTTTTTAAACACTTGCCTTCTGTTTTAGAATTGAAGTTCAGTATTGGTTTCAAGGCAGATGTATAGTAAGGTCTAGATTAGATAATTGGGATTAAAAAATTTGTGCTTAGGGTCATACAACTTGGATGTGTCTGAGGCTAGATTTGAATCTATAACTTCCCATCTCCAGGTCTGGCTTTTTAGCCACTGAGCCACCAAGCTGACCCTAAGTCTGTGAATGATTTTTCACTCATGTTTACTATTTTATGCTTCTCTTGAGTCTTGTGTTTGAATGTAAAAATTTCTATTCAACTCTGGTCTTTTCATCAATAATGCTTGAAAGTTCTATATTTCATTAAATGTTCTTTTATAGGATTACTACTCACTTTTGCTAGTGTAATGATTAATTTGTTAATTAGCTAGTAATTAGGTATTCTGGATAGTTAAAGAGTAAGGAGTAGGCTAGAGAAATAGTTTTAAATCTTACCTGGGCTCCTTTAAGCCAGGGAGAAGAATTTTCAGTAGGTCATGGGTAAAGAATTCCTAGCACACCCTAGGAAAAGACCACTGGGAAAACTGACACACTCTGGAGCTTTCTCGTGGAGAGTGGGTGTCTAGGGTGTTGGCTCTGAACAATCTTGGAAGATTTGGTGGTGGATTGCCTTTGGTAAACATCTTCATATCTTGGAAGATTTTGAGAGCATTTCAACTAAAGAGAGAGCATGTTGAAGCTGTTTCTCTGGAACCCTCCAGGGGGGCAACAGAGGGCAGTAGAGGGGAGCAGAGAGCAGCATCTGTGAAAAAATGACAGGCAATTTGATCTCTGACAGGAGCAGCTACGAAATTTATATATATATATATATATATATATATATATATATATATATATATATATATATATATATGTATATATGT
>NW_025376830.1:0-8557 GCF_016433145.1 Gracilinanus agilis
GGTTTATCATACACTGTCTTGCTGATGTCACTTACCCAAAGTCTATTCCACTGATCCTCCCTTCTGTCTCTTAGCCAGTACCATATTGTTTTGATGACTGCTGCTTTATAGTATAGTTTAATATCTGGTACTGCTAGGCCACCTTCCTTCACATTTTTTTTCATTATTTCCCTTGATATTCTTGATCTTTTGTTATTCCAAATGAAATTTGTCATAGTTTTTCCTAAGTCAGTAAAGAAGTTTTTTGGTAATTTGATAGGTATGGAGCTAAATAGATAAATTAATTTGGGTAGGATGTTCATTTTTATTATGTTAGCTCATCCTACCCATGAACAATTAATGGCTTTCCAATTGTTGAGGTCCAGTTTTATTTGTTTGGAAAGTGTTTTGTAGTTGTTTTCGTATAATAGCTGTGTTTGTTTTGTTAGATTGATTCCCAAGTATTTTATATTGTCTAGGGTGATTTTAAATGGTGTTTCTCTTTCTACCTCTTGGTGCTCTAATGTGTTGGAAATGTATAGAAATGCTGACGATTTATGTGCATTTATTTTGTATCCTGCCACTTTGCTAAAGTTGTTGATTATTTCTACCAGCCTCTTAGTTGATTCTCTAGGATTTTTTAAGTATACCATCATATCATCTGCAAAGAGTGATAGCTTAGTCAACTCATTGCCTATTTTGATACCTTCAATTTCTTTTTCTTCTCTAATTGCTATTGGTAGTGTTTCTAGTACTATGTTGAATAATAGAGGTGATAATGGGCATCCTTGTTTCACTCCTGATCTTATTGGGAAGGCTTCTAATTTATCCCCATTGCATATAATGCTTGTTGATGGTTTTAGGTATATATTGTTTATTATTTTTAGGAAGGCTCCTTCTATTCCTATACTTTTCAATAGGAATGGATGCTGTATTTTGTCAAAGGCTTTTTCAGCATCTATTGAGATAATCATGTGATTTTTGTTTGTTAGACTGTTGATATGGTCAATTATGTGGATGGTTTTCCTAATGTTGAACCAACCTTGCATTCCTGGTATAAATCCCACCTGATCATGATGGATGATCTTCTTATTACTTGCTGGAGTCTCTTTGCTAGTATTCTATTTAAGATTTTTGCATCTATGTTCATTAGGGAGATTAGTCTGTAGTTTTCTTTCAATGTTTTTGGGAGGCCCAAAGGATTTTGCTCATACCCTTAACCTTGAACTTGTGTGTGTCTACCCGCCTCATATGTGTTTCTTGTAGACAACCTATGGTAGGATTTTGGTTTCTGATCCACTCTGGTATTTGCTTCCGTTTTATGAGCGAGTTCATCCCATTCACATTCAGAGTTACAATTGTTAGTTGTGTATTCACTGACATTTTTGTATCCTCCCCTAGACCCACTCCTTCTTCTTACACTATTTTCTTTTACACCAGTGGTTTGCTTTGAGCCAGTATCCCTTATCCCCTCCCTTGATTGACTTCCCTTTCTGCCCCCTCCCTTGTTATTCCTCTCTTTTTGTTTTTTAAAAGACCAAATGAATTCCCTCCCCCTTCTTCTCCCCTCCCTTTTTTTGGCCTCCTCACTCCCCTGCTCCCTTTGGTTTATCCCTTCTGACTTTCTCAGTAGGGTTAGATAGAGTTTTTTATCCGGATGGATAATAAAGCTACTCTTCCTTCTCTGGGTTGATTACACTGAGAGTAAGGTGTGATTATGCTCTCTTCCTCTCCTTCTTATGGTAGTATTTATCCCCTCCCCTTCCCATGCCCTCTTTGTGTGTAATAGAATATCTTATTTTTCTTATTTACTTAGATTTTTCTTGGTGTCCCCTACTATTCCCCTCCTCTTTCCCACCTCCCATGTCATCTTAGACCATTTAGTATCCTGTCCTCTCCCTATGAATTATTCTTCTGGTTGCTATAATAGTGAATATTATAATAGTGTATAGAGTTCACTACAGAGAGTTATACATAGCATTTCTCCACCTAGTAATACAGATAATTAGATCTTATTTATGCCCTTAAAGAGTCAGGCTTAAAAGATTATGAGTTTTCTTTCTTTTCCCTCTGTTTCTTATTTACCTTTTCATCTTTCTCTTGATTTTTGTGGTTGAGTGTCAAACTTTCCATTTAGTCCTGGTCTCTTTTGTGCAAAAACTTGGAATTCTTCAATTTTGTTGAATGCCCATACTTTCCCCTGAAAGTATATGGTTAGTTTCAATGGATAGTTGATTCGTGGCTGAAGGCCCAGCTCTCTTGCCTTTCTGAATATTGTATTCCAAGCCTTGTGGTCTTTTAGCGTGGAGGCTGCCAGATCCTGTGTGATCCTTATTGGTACTCCTTGATATTTGAATTGTCTCTTTCTGGCTTCTTGTAAGATTTTTTCTTTTACTTGAAAGCTCTTCAATTTCGCTATTATATTTCTGGGGGTTGACTTTTCTGGGTCCAGTGTAGAGGGTGATCTACGGATCCTTTCAATGTCTATATTGCCCTCTTGTTGTAGAACTTCAGGGCAATTTTGCTGAATAATTTCTTTAAGTATGGAGTCCAAGTTTCTATTAAATTTCTGCCTTTTTTGGAAGACCAATGATTCTCAAGTTGTCTCTTCTCGACCAGTTTTCTTGGTCTGTCACTTTCTCATTGAGATATTTCATGTTTCCTTCTATTTTATCAGTCTTTTGACTTTGTTTTATTTGTTCTTGTTGTCTTGAGAGATCATTAGCTTCTAGCTGCTCAATTCTAGCCTTTAAGGACTGGTTTTCGGCTATAATCTTTTGGTTTTCGGCTTTAATGTTTTGGTTTTCCTTTTCAATCTGATCATTTCTGGTCTTCAGTTGATTTGTCTCACTTTCCAATTGCGAAATTCTGCCTTTTAAACTGTTATTTTCTTGCCAGATTTCTTCCATCTTCCTCAGCATTTCATTTTTGAACTCTTCAATAGCTTGTGACCAGCTTTCATTTTTGGGGGGAGGTTTGGATTTTTGTTTTCCCTCCTCTGTTGTCTGGATTTTCTCTGTGTAGAAGCTGTCGAGTGTTCCAGAGTTTCTCTTGATAGTCCTTTTCTTCTGGACTTCCCTATTGCTTGCCATCGTTTGCCCCGCCCCTTTTCAGCTTTGTCTTCACACTCAGGGCCTCTCTGCGCCTTCCAAGCTCCTGGGGGCTCCAGTCTCCTTGTCCTTGGGGTCAGGCCTCCTGGTAGTTCCCAGTCAGCCCCTCTGCCCGAGGCTCCTTCAGCAGTCTTTGGGGCTGCTTCCACAGCAGCGCTCCCGTCTGCACTGGGTCCTCATTGGAGGTCCAAGCCTGGGCTGCAGATCTTTATTCAAGCCTAGGGCACTGCCTTTGCCTGCGCAGACACTCTTAGGGCACTGCCTTCACCCACGCAGAAGCTAGGGCAAGTCTGTGGGCTGGAGATCTTTATTCTCACCTGAGGCAATGCCTTCAGCGCTTGGGAAAGACTGTGTTTTAGAGGCCTTTGTCCCAGCAGGAGGCGGTGCCTTCACCCATGTGGACACTCAGGGAAAGTCCGTGCACGCCCACCAGCCACTTGGTACAAGCCCAGGTACAAACCCTGGGGCTACCAGTGATTATCTGTTTGCCCCAGTCCTGTTTTCACTCTTGTGCGTTGGTGTTGTGCGAGGTGTGTGGTGTGGGGGGGGTTGGAGAGGGGCTTCTTCCTCTCGCATTTTAGTGAGAGCTGTTTCACCCCTTTATAGTGTGGAAATGCCCCGATTCTGCGTACCTTCAATGCTGCGCCCTGTTGTGGGGTTTCTTCATTTGTCTCGACTCATTTTTATTTCCCCTTGAGGAGTCCTGTATGCTTTGGTCAGGAGAGATCGAGCAGCTGCTCCTTACTCTGCCGCCATCTTAACTGGAAGCCCCAACTTTTACCTTTTTGCCTGCTGGTTCCATAGGCCCTGTCCTAGGTGAGCTGAGTGACTGTTGGGCCAACTGCCATTCCTGTGTCACTTAACAGCTTGGCGGTAAACCCTGGTCTCCATATTCTGGTTGGTCCTGTCTCTCCTTCAACCCAGTGTGAACCCACAAACCATTTAGGTTACATTTAATAATAATAATAATAATAACATCCCTGGTGCCCCACCATTACACTTCCCATGGAAACAAAGGTCCCTCTTTTAAATACCAACATTTTATCAGTATTGCTGGATGGCAGCAAGATAGGGAACACCACTACTTTCAATGAACTAAAAATTGGTATCCCACAGAGGGCAATGGAGACGCTTGTGGCAAATGTGAGCAAGTTGTAATATGTAACCAGGGAGGAATTCTAAAAAACAGTAGCAGTAAAGGCCATCATGTAAGAATTACATGAAAGAAGATGGTAAAATAAATAAGAGATGACATGTGGACAGTCAGAATTTTCCACTAGTATCCTAAAAATGTCTGGAGGAGAGTTGACTTGGGTGTATAGCCTGCAACAAATTTCTGAGAGAATACAGGCAAAAAAAAAGTACACAATTGGAAGACACAGATGGGTTGCAATTTATGTTCTTGGAGAGAAGTCTAAATGAAATCACAGATCCATTTGATTAGATGCTGCAAATAAAGACAGTATGAAGTGATGGAAAGAAGCCTATCCTTGGTGCTGGGGAAAACAAGGTTCAAGGAGAAGGAAAGAGAATAAGCATTCACCTAGAATAAGTACCTCCTAAGTGTTGTAAGTAATCACACTTCCTGTCTACCTGTATTACAAGAGGAATTGTGGGAAATGTAGTTTCCAGGTCCCCTAAACGTCCACAGGAAGTTTATGTCACATATCTAAATATTTAAGGCACAAATGAACCCCAAATTTCCACTAACACAGTGTCAGGCACTTGCTAAGTGGTTTACAAATATCTGTAAGTAACTTCACCTTTCTGGGCCTTAGTTTCCTTACATATAAAATGAGGACGTTGGGCAAGATGATCTCAGCATTCCTTTCCAGTTCTTAATATCCTATGATCCTCTTATCCTATCCTTAATCCTATATATTCATGTTCTTTTTCAGTCATTTCAGTCATGTCTGACTCTGGTATGGAAAATCCAGATGCGGTCATGAAGAGTCAGACAGAGCATTATTTTCTCTTCTTTGTAGAGGAGGAAGCATTTACTCACAAGTTAAACAGGGAACAAGGAGTAGAGCCAGGATTTTATTTCAGTTGGGTTTTCTGATTTAAAATGTGAAGCACACCACGGGAAGACATAGATGGATTGCAGTCTAAACTGACATCAAATGTGATGATATATTAAAGGAATTCATAATAGTAAAATAATAGATAAATTAGTGAGTTGCTGTTCTTAGACTTTCTTAGGGCATGTTGGGGAATCTTATAAAACTCTTTCATAATCAAAAGTACTATGTAATGATGAAATTACTGATTTCCAGGGATGTAAGTAATTTGTAAAATGGGACAGTTGGGCTCAATGAATCATTGCAATATTACCTAACAACATCTCATTACCAACATTGGTTCATTTTTAGAACTGAAAGTTAATCAACAAAACTATCAAATATAGTGGCAAAATGTTCGGTAAATGCAAATCATGATTAATAATAATAATAATAGCATTTATAGAATGCTTTAAGGTTTGCAAAACATTTTACTTTTTAATCCTCACAACAACCTAGCTTGATAGAAGCTATTATTATCCCCACTTTACAGATGAAAATAAGTTCTACTACACTCTCCAATGTATCACCTCTCCAAAAAGCTGCTAATGAAACGTACCTCCCACCTATGGGCAAAGAAGTAATGGGTTCTCTAGCCCATAGAATTTATACTTCTAGGGTGGCTAGGTAGCACAGTAGATAAATTTCAGGCCTGGAGTCAGGAAGACTTATCTTCTTGAGTTTAAACCTGGCTTCAGACACTTACTAATTGTGCTACCCTGCACAAGTCACTTACCAATTTGCCTAGTTTGTCATTTGTAAAATGAGCTAGAAATAGAAATGGTAAACCACCCCAATATCATTGCCACGAAAACCCCAAATGGGGTCACAAAGAGCTGGACAGGACTGAAATGACTGAATACCAACAACATAGAATTTGATGTGTCCTCTCAGATATGACTAATGGGTTGATTTGTTTTGTTTGACTATATACATATTTGTTTCCAAGAGAGACACTGCATGAGGGAATAGAGGAAACACAGGTTAACTTCATAGTGACTGACATGGAAAAAGAGTGTCAATCAAACTTTTAAAAGTGCAAATGGGACTACAAATAGTGTAATCTTGTTCTACTTTGCTAATATATGTGTTTGTGTGTTGTAAAAAAGGAATTATTTAATATCTTTAATTGAATGGGGGACCTAGAGGTCCTCTTACCATAGAGATATGTAGGGATTAACTAGCCCACAGTGACAGGAAGTAGGAAGGGGGAGCTCCCCTGCTGAGTGAGAATCAGTTGCAGGCTGTCAATTGCTGACATTTAGGAGAGTCAGTTGCCAACAGTTGGTGAGTCAGTTGCTAACAGTTAAGGCTGGCAATTGCAGGTGTTATAGAGAAATAAGGATAAATCTTTAATCTTTTGGTTGAAAGGGAGGGATAAAGGTGATGAAGTGATAGGAGGAGGAATGAAAGGGGATGTCTGAATGTAGGGAAGGAAAGAATGTGGTGGTATATTGAATGGTGAAGGAATAGGTGGGATATTCAGGAGTGGCAGCTTAAAACAGGCTTGACACTGAGGCTAGAGACAGAGGATACTGGGGTAGATAGGCTGAACCCTGCAAGGCAAGGAAAGGTATCTCTATAGATACAAAAGAGTTGGGCCAGTCAGAAATGTTTAAATCTGCCCTGAGGGCTTCTCTTGTTAGTTTCTAAAGTCCCTTGAGGGAGGAGTTGAAGGCTCCTCCCTGTCAGTGAAACTGATGGCAGGAGGAAGTCCCAGGTAAAGACTTCCTGCCAAGATGGATGTCCGCAGTTCCTTCAAGAATTAAAAGAAAAGGATTCCTTCCCTCTTCAACCCTTGCCTTAATCTTCAACACAATGATTCACCAGAGTGTTTGAATAGATAACAAAGGAGATTTATTAATATCAGGGTTACTCAGAAGGAGAGAGGGGTTTAGGGTTTTTGTAACAGCTGCTAGGAAGAAAACTGCAGGTGGGGGAAGGGTCACAGGAGGGTTAGACTGAGAGAGAGCCAGCTGCTTTGTTTAAAATCTGGCCTCAGGAAGATGGCAGCAGAGTAAAAAGCAGCTGTTTAACCTCTCCTAACTGAAACATACAGGACTCCTCAAGAAGACATAAAAACAAATCCAGAGGAACAAAGGGACCCCACAACAGGGCATAGCATTGGAGGTACGTGGAATCGGAGCATTTCCATGCTATAAAGGGGTGAAACAGCTCTCACTAAAATGCGAGCTGAGCAACCCCCTACCCCACACCACACCACCTACAGTGGCAAAGCCAGTGCACAAGAGTTAGAGCAAGTTTGGGGCACAGATTAAGTCCTTGGTAGCTACTTGGGGTCACCAGGGCCTGCTCCTGAGAGCAGCAAGACTTAAGATCCCAAGAGGCTAAAGAACACATGCGGACTTTGAACACAGACCCTGAGCACAGGCACAAGTGCGAGCACAGATGCAAGCCCAGACACGAATCCTGAGTGCAGGCAAGGACTTGGATCTTGAGTGCTGGCGCAGACTTTGACTGGAGACCCAGTGCAAAAGGGTTTCACATCTGTGGAAGCAGCACCCTGAGACTGTTAAAGGAGCCGTGGGCAGAGGAACAACTAAGGGGACCACCAGGAGGCATGACCCTGAGAACAACTAGACCTGAGACCTCAGGAGCCTAAAGATCCCAGACAGACCCTAGGCATGAGGATAAAGCTGAGAGGGCGCAGGGCTAACAATGGCAAGCCAGAGACAAGAACCCCAAAAGAGAAAGATCATCAAGAAGAAATCTGTAACACTCGACAGATAAAATACAGACAAAAGAGCAAACAGCGGAGGAGAACAAACAAGTAATCATATCCAAACCTTCCCAAAATAATGAAAACTGGCCACAAGCTATTGAAGAGTTCAAATCTGAGATGATGAGGAAGATAGAAGAGATTTGGCGAGAGAAGTGGGAAATAGCTCAAAAGGAAATAAACAGGTTAAAAGACAGAAACTCCCAATTGGAGAAAGATGCCCAAAAATCAAACGAAATGGTAAGCAAATTGGAAATCAAAATCTGGCAAGAAAATAACAGTTTAAAAGGCAGAATTTTGCAATTGGAAATTGAGGCTCAGAAATCAAATGAACTGATAAGCAAATTGAACAACAGCAATGACCAGACTGAAAAGGAAAACCAAAAGATTATAGCCAAAAACCAGTCTCTAAAAGCTAGAATTGAGCAATTAGAAGCTAATGATCTCTCAAGACAACAAGAACAAATAAAACAAAGTCAAAAGACTGATAAAATAGAAGGAAACATGAAATATCTCAATGTGAAAGTGACAGACCAAGGAAACAGATCCAGAAGAGACAATCTGAGAATCAATGGTCTTCCAGAAAAAGCAGAAATTAATAGAAATTTGGACTCCATAATAAAAGAAATTATTCAGCAAAATTGCCCTGAAGTTCTACAACAAGAGGG
>NW_025376831.1:0-1585 GCF_016433145.1 Gracilinanus agilis
ATATATATATATATAAAACCTACTGTGTGCCATACATTGTACTATGTACTGGGAAAACCCATAGCAAGAATAATTTGTAAGAAATTTGCCAGCTAATGGAGGAAAAATAAGTAAATATAATGTATATAGAAAAATTACTTAGTCAGATTCTGAGACTGAGAGAAGTCCGATGACTTATCTAGAATCTGGATTTGAACTCAAGTTTTCCTGACTCCAAGCTCAGCATTCTATTGACTACACCACTGAGTGACTATATATAAATACATATTTATGTAACAAACATAAATATATAATATATAATATGTAATATGTATATATTACATATGCACGTTAACTTGTATATGAATGTATCTATGTAAATATACATATTTAGATCTTTTTATTCAACAAAATATGCAATTAATAAATTGGATATATACAAGTTCTATTTATATAGAAGTTGGGGAAGAAAGGCAGGAATAGAAAAAAAAATCTTCCAGCAAAAATTAGTGCTTGAGCTTTTTAAATTAAATTAAAAAACTTTTTTGAAGTAAATTTTCTTTCCTTCTCATACCCCATTGTGGGGAAAATGGGAAAAAAACTCTTGAAATAAACAAGCATAGGCATTTAAAACAAACCCTTACATTTTCCATATCTAAAAAATATAATTGTAAAGAACCTAAGTGCCTAGCACATAGTAAACACTTAAACATTTATTAAATTAATTATCAATTGACATCTTTATTTTGTCATTCCTCAATTGATAGATGCAATTTCAATTCTTTGTTACCACAAAAATGGAGGAATTATAAGTGTAGTTGTACTTAGGGGTATCTTTCCTCTTTCTTTGATCTCTGGAGTATAGCCTTAATAGTGGTATCAGTGAGTCAAAGGACATGCACAGTTTTGAACTTTGGGGATATAGTTACAGGCTCCTTTTCATGGTCTATGTCTTAAAGGAAGAGAAAGATTCTATGAAGAGGGGTAAGGAAAGAGAGAATTCCAACCATGCAAGATGGTTGAAGATATTTGTGTTCAGACTTTTAATAGAAAATGTTGGTGAAATCCACTTATCCTTCATGCTTCATTTTCATTACTCTAAGTAACTAGAATTATAAAAAATAGGATAAGTACTGAGGACTTTCTCACTAGAAGTCTTCATATTGAGTCTAAGTGATCACAATTTGAGATCAACAAGGAGTTAGAGGAGTTCACTTTGATATTTATTCTGAGATTCTGATAATCTGATATCATAATACAATCAAATATCCATTGAAAGATTGGGTTGAAGAAGGGGTTGAATGGATTTTAAAAAGCTAAAATGTTCATTTGGGGCATTTATATCTCAGAAATCAGCAAGTCCTAATCCTAAAAATTAGTGCTTGGTTTAATGTTTTATTGATGATTTAGACTTAAGGAAGTAGTAGACAAAATATTAGTAATGAAAATGAAGCATAGAAGTATATAATTTGTACCTGTCAGACTAATGGATAAAAGAAGAATTTATCACTAAAAATAACAAAGAGAACATTACAAGATGGAAAATAGTTACCTCTAATTAAAATTTAAGAGTTTTGTGCAAACAAAATCAATGCAACCAAGATTG
>NW_025376832.1:0-3012 GCF_016433145.1 Gracilinanus agilis
TACATATATATCTATAAAGAGATGAGATAATACAGGTTAAAGGAACTCACTGTGAGTAAGGTAACTTGACTTAATCAAGTTAGATAGTTCCTTATCTCACTCCAAGAACGTCTCCTGCCTTGAAATTTCATTTAGTGTAAATCATCCTACATTTCAACAAGCAAGCAATCAGTCTGGCCACAATGTAGTTAAATCAGGTTTCATTTTGTTTGGGTATAATTTTTTTTCCTTGGTTGTGGATTAAAAAAATTCCTAAAAAATGATGACCCCAGAAGAATGTTTATGATGTTACTGAGGAGACTGCAAGAAGAAAAAGTGTCTCTGTAGCAATTTAAAACAAACAAAAATTTTCATATAATTTAGTTTTTTATTGTTCAAGAGATTTTAGCCCTTATTTATTGTTGGTTCAATGCATACACTACTTTCCAAAGATGGATAGACAAAGTTAGCTACATTTGAAGCTAATCTTGAAAGTGAAATTTTGGTCTTCTAAAATAAAAGCTCTTGCGTTATTAATTCCTCACTCCCAGGCTCACATAATTTTATTTTGAGAAAGACTTTTAAGGGTAATATAATAAAATTTTTGATATAAAATTTCATTCAGAACTAGCCCACAGATTTTTTTGGTATGGTTTTGAAGTTTTAATCTTATTTTTAGTTCTCATATACTCAACACCTTTCCCAAGGGCACTGTGATAATTTTTTGAGGGGGTGGGTCATGTGAGATTATAGACATGAACTGTATTAGGCTTTGTGTAAAAGATTATAAGCTCTAAGGTGGGAAATAATAAATCATAGATAATGAGAAAAAACCTGACTCCTTTCCTTAGAGGTTAGTTTCACCTTGGACTGAAAAAGGTAGGTTACGTAAAGCCAGGGTACATTGTAGGGCAGCTCAGTCCACTGGCCCAGTAGGTCTTTACATAATAAGACTACTTTATCTTTAGACAGAGATTTGTTAGGAAAACACTTCCACAAATATCTTACTATTTCATAAGTGATGGTAGTAATTTAATAAAGTTTAATTTTCATTTTTTACTTTTAAAAAGACCTATAATAAATTCAATTAGTTGATTAAAGTTATTGGGCTTATCCTGACATTTTTGTTGAACATACCTGCTTCACCTACTTCACTTTACATTCTTTTTATTTATAAATATGTAATAAATCATAATAAATATTCTTATCCAAGAGGAACAAATTCTCATATTAGTTATGCTCAAAATTCTATGTCTTGTTTTATTTTTCTCCTCTTCCCTCTTACACCCTCCTCCTTTCCAAGAAGGTATCCACATTTTTAAAGGAGTTACAGATGGGAAAAAAATATAAAAAGTATAATAATGAAGAATTTAAACCTTTCCCTCTTAGAACTGGATAAATATAACCAAAATATAAATAAGAAAGAAGTTGAAGAGATAAACAAAATCTTACATAATCTAGATATGGCACATATCTGAAGAATTTTTTTTTTTTTATCCTGGGACTCCATTCTAGGGGCATAGGGCCACAACCAGTAGGCAACGGGTCACACAGTCACTCAGGAGCACCCAGCTGGGAAGTGTCTGAGCCCAGACTTGAACCTAGGACCTTTCGTCTCTAGGCCTGGCTCTGAATCCACTGAGCTAGCCCAGCTGCCCCTACTTTAGGTTGCAGTTTCTTTAGCAGATGTAGTTTTTACAGGGTGGGGTTGCTAGCCCCACGCCCAACCCTCCTCCTTTTTCATCCAGGCTAGGGACTGTCCTTAGCCCAGGAGTGGTAAGGGTGGGCAATAGGGGTCAAGTGACTTGCCCAAGGTCACACAGCTGGAAGTGTCCGAGGCCGGACTTGAACCTAGGACCTCCAGTCTCTAGGCCTGGCTCTCAATCCACTGAGCCACCCAGCTGCCCCTGGTATCTGAAGTATACTATATGGGAATAGAAAGGAATATACTTTTTTCTTAGTAGCACATGACACTTTTGCAAAAAACTGGCCATATATTAAGATAAATGCAGAAAAGAAGAAATGTTAAATGCATTCTTTTCAGCTCATAATAGGATAAAAATTATATTTAATTATGGATTTTGGAATCATAGAATAAAAATTAATTGGAGACTAAATAACTTAATCTTAAAGAATGAGTGGATTAAAGAACAATTCCTAGAAACAACAATATATAAAAAGTATAATAATGAAGAATTTAATGAAGAAAATAATTTTATTAAAGAAAATGATGAGACAATATAACAAAACTTAAAGGATATAGCAAAAGCAGCAATTAGAGGAAAATTTATATCTCTAAATGCTTATATTAATAAAATAAAGAACAGATCAATAAATTGAGTATACAATTTTGGAAAAATTAGAAAAAGAACAAATTAAAAATCTCCATTTAAATACAAAATTGGAAATTCTCAAAATTAAAGATGAGGCTAATAAAACTGGTTATAAGAAAGCCATTGTATTAATAAATAAGACTAAGAGTTGGTTTTATGAAAAACTCCAGCAAATAGATGTTAATATGGTTTAAAAGGAGAGAGAGAAAAAAACCCATTTACTAGAATAAAAAATGAAAAGGATGAATTTACTACTAATGAAGATGAAATAAAAACCATTATTTATAGGCATTTTCTCAATATATGCTAACGAATTTAATAAGTTAAGGAAAATGGATGAATTCTTACAAAAATATAAATTGCGTAGAGGAAATTGCCAAGAGGAAATAGAACATTAAATAAACCTATTTTAGAAAAAGAAATTGAACAGGTTATAAAAGAACTTCTAAAGGAAAAAGTATCAAGATTTATAAGTGAATTTTACCAAACATTTAAAGATCATCTAATTTTCATTCTTAAATATATTGATAATATTAATACTTTCAATTTTGCAGCATACTTTATATCAATTATTTCCTTTGATTTTCAAAATTATCCTATGAGTTAAATATGTACCAAAGGTCTGATTATCTCTGTTTTACAACTATTATCAATAAGAGTATTAGCAACAGTTTTTTATAATTCATACAGGTATACTGTC
>NW_025376833.1:0-1079 GCF_016433145.1 Gracilinanus agilis
CCCATACACATGCAGCTATGTACAACCTCAAAGTTGTAAAAGACCTGAGAGGTCATCTGGTCCTGTTCATATCTGAACAAGAATCCCCTTTACAACAGATCTGACAAATGGATCTAGCCTTTGTTTTCTGATCTCCAATAAGGACTTCTTCCTAAGGCAATCTCCTAAGGAAATGTGGCAGAGATGTAACTAAAGTAGGACAACTGGGACTTTGTCCCAAGGCACCAAAAATTAGAGGGTATCAACAGCACTTATTCTCTTTAGCAACATATAATAACTTACCTAAACCTATTTGTACAAAGATATTTATAGGAATTCTTTTTGTGGTGGCAAAGAATTGGAAATTAAGTAGATGCCCATTAATTGGGGGATGGCTGAAAGTTGTGGTATATGCTTGTGTCGGAATACTATTGTGTTATAAGAAATAATGAGTGAGATGGTTTCAGAAAAAAAAACTGAGAAAACACATATGAAGGGATGCAAAGTGAAGTTAGCAAAAACAAAACAATATATACAGCAACAGCAATTTTATAAGAATGATCTACTGGGAAAAACTTGGCTACTCTGATCAAGACAAGCTCAGTGGCTTAGTGGATAGAGAGCCAGGCCTAGGAATCAGAAGTTTGGGGTCCAAATCTGACGTGAGACACTTCTTAGCTGTACAATTCTGGGCAAGTCATTTAACCTCAATTGCCTAGCCCTTACTGCTCTTCTGCTTTGGAATCAATACTTAGTATAGATTATTTTTAATCAGTTAATTTTTAAATTCAGCCCCTCTTCCACTCCCCACACCACAGAAGACATCATCTTGCAAACTGATATGTATATATAGATTATGTCTTTCATGTTTCCACTTCTCAGTTCATTTTCTTTTCTTTTTTTTTTTAAACTCTTACCTTCTGTCTTGGAATCAATACTGTGTATTGGCTCCAAGGCAGAAGAGTGGTAAGGGTAGGCAATGGGGGTCAAGTGACTTGCCCAGGGTCACACAGCTGGGAAGTGTCTGAGGCCAGATTTGAGCCTAGGACCTCCCATCTCTAGGCTTAGCTCTCAATCCACTGAGCCACCCAGCTGCCCCC
>NW_025376834.1:0-9101 GCF_016433145.1 Gracilinanus agilis
ATATATATATATATATATATATGTAGGTATCTCATACTCAATATGTTCAAAATGAAACTCATTATTTTCCCCCTGGACCCTCTCCTCTTCCCAATTTATGCATATCTAAGGACAATACCAACTTCCTTCTACTCACTCAAGTTGGCTTTATCCCTGACTCCTCACTATTCCTGACCCCATAAATCTAATTAACTACCCAATCTTCATGTCAACATTTCTTGCATTCCTTCCTTTTTCTCTTCTCACATATTAACCACTCAAGTTCATAGCTGCATTATCTCAACCCCTGGATTATTAAAATAACCTAAGTTAGTCTCTCTCCTCTCAAATTCTCCACATTAAAATGCTTTTCCTTAAACTCACATCTAACCATTTCACTTCCTCACTCAAAAACTTTGGTGACTCTTGGTGATCTAAGAGGTCAAAATAGCTATCATCGGATATCATCTGACCCTTTAAAATTGTTATCTTTATTGTTTCATGATACATATAATTATTAGTAAGGCATAATCATAAATAAGGATAGGAACTATACCTGGGATTTAATGTTATAAAGAACACTACTTGAATGAGGAAACCTCTACCAATGCTGAGCTCACCTTCTCTGAAATTTAATGTCTGGGGGTTGCCCAGAGCATTGTGACATTAAGTTACTTGTTCACAATTACGTATATAAACAAAACCTTTTTCTGATAGGAATTTGCAATAAAAAATTTCAGAGACCATTGCTGCAATTAAAAAATTGTTACTTAACAGAACCCAGTCTTATTCTTAATACCTCTGGGATCAAGTAAAAACTCCCCTATTCGACTTTTAAAGTCCTTCATAACTTAGCCCCAACCTATCTTTACTTCATCATTGTGTATTTTTTCTTTTCTTCCCTATTGTCAACACTCTATACTTTTGCATTAAAATGTGTTCTTTCCTCAGTCCACTTTATATAGAACTTATTTTCCTTTAAAATGCAGCTCAAGCAAGACCGTCTTCAAACTTATTTTGATTCCCCATTCTAATTGCTAACTCCTCTAGCCCATGTCAAACTACTTTGTATTTAACAACTTTTGTTTTGTTTGCATGTATTCTCTTGATATTTAGTTTATAAATGCTTATTTGTATTGGCCTCCTTTTTTGGAATGTAATAAGTTCCTTAGGAGTCGGGATTTTCTTCATATATTGTATTTCTATCTCTAGCATCTAGTGCAGTACCTGGCACATGGTAAGTGCTAGCCTACTAGCCTTGTTCTTAAGGGAAGTGCAATGGAGAGTTTGACTGAATCCTAAACTACAAGATTAAAAGAGTTAGACGTTGTTAACTCTTTGGAATAGCTTTCCTTTTGCAGCAGGCCACTAATATGCTTAAAGTTATAGTAAATCCATCTTTCTCTTACAATTTCCTGAGCTTATCCAATAATGGTTTTATTGTTTCTAACTCCTGCTTAGTCAGAGATTGGGACAACTGCAGATAAAGTTCTTAAGAAATTAAGTAAATGGAAAATTAAAAGAATAGACACTATTGCTTAAGGAGAAAATTTTAAAAATTGATTTTTGTTTTTCTTTTATGCTTAATATAAAAAAGGGGGAGGTTTGGGTGGAACTTTTAACAGGCAAATCGGTTCAGCTGATGGGTTATTGGATCAAATGAGTGATTATATGTACCTGAGTTCCACCAGGTTCAGGAGACTCTAAAATGGTCAGTTAATCTTTGATACCCCAAGGTTGAGTTCAAAAGGGCAATTCAAAGGAAGATTATTTTTCTCTTTCCTCTTCTGTTTCCTATAATGTGTTTCCTATTTCATATAGAGGTGTTTACACCAGCTCTATCAGAGACATTCCAATAAAATCTAGAATGAAGTTTGAATCCCCCATGTCCATGTCTGGGAAGTATGAAGGCAGGAAACAGCCTTTTACTTAATGGAAGTGTCTATTGGTTAGGCATCAGTTTACCCCTTGGTAAATGGAGTTGAATAATGTATACCTACTACTCTGTAGTAAATGAATATTGAAGATCTTTGGATAAAGAGGGCTATGAATATGCAGGAGCACCACAGACTGCAAATCAAGAATTCATGACTTAGTAAAAGCTCAATATGTTGATAAGGTTTGAATTTCTGCAAATGCTGCAGTGTTTAGCTATTCTTTGAAATATATAGTAGTCTGGGTTTGAGGTGGAGCCAAAGAGGCTTTATGCAAAGGAGTAATACACATTTGAAAGCATGTACAGTAAAGCTGTACATCTGGCATGTTGGGAAAATGAACCAAGGCAGCAGATAGCCCAATGATCTGGCTTAAAGGTAATTCGCATTGCTCCAGGTGTCTGTCCCGGCCAAAACCTATAAGCAGATGAAAAAGGGCAGTGATTTTTATCCGACCATTTGGAAATTTCCTTTGAAAAAGCCATCTAACTTACCCCCTACAAAGAATGCTAACAGTAAGTTTAAATGGCATAACCCCAGCACCATGAACAACAATATCGCCATGCTTTTGCACATACTGTCTTCCTTGTCTGGAATGCATTTCTTACTCTATAGAATCTCTGGCTTTCTTTGAAATAGAGTTCAAGTCTCTGCTTCTCTCTACCAGGCTTTTTCTAGTCATCTTGGTTTGATTTCTCTCTTCCCATTGAAGTTATTTGCATTTATTTTACATTTACTCATAATACAGACGTATATATGTTGTGTCCCCTAGTCCAGTGATGGGCAAACTTTTGAGCTTGGCATGTCAAAATTTGCCAAAACACAGAGCATAACTCGGGTGGTGTGTCACTTCCAGAAAAAAACCCATAATTTCATGATATTTATAGTTTAAATAACAAAAATGTATAATTGTAATATATAACTGTATTTAATAAACCAAAATAGGTAAATTAATTTAGGTAGAATTGTCATCTGTAGCGCACACAGTGTCTACACTACACTACAGCAAATGTTTCATCCTTGGCATGCAGCCCCATACTTCTCTGTATGCGGCTGCATGTAGCTGCATGTCATTGAAAATGGCTACACATGTCAGTGCTGACACGTGTGGCATAGGTTTGCCATCACCACCCTAGTAGATTCTAAGCTCTTTGAGCTCAAGCACTATTCATGGTTTTCAGGTCTTTGTATCTGTAAGGTCATTTAAAGGCACATTCTAAAAGTAAAACTAATTGCAGATTTTTAGGAAAAGAAAAATTCTCTACTAAGAGTTTGTTTCTCTGGATTGGGTCCAAAGAGCAACATCACCTCTATCTCCTAATGCCCCATGCTAAGCCTAACATCAAGGCCTTGATCTCAAGGGGAACTTTTATCACTTGGACACTTGGGTCTTCTTTACACCCACATTGTTTTATCTAATCCAGACAACTAGGAGTGAGTCTCCTTTCTTAAAAGAATCTAATCATAAAGCAAACCAAAATAAAACAAAATCAATTAAAAAGACAGCCTAAGTCAGAGGCAAGAAGCAGGGCAGTCATTTATAAAGTACTGGATCAACAGACAAGGAATTATTGAGCCCGGCAACATCAGACAATGTACTTTATTCATCTGGCCAGGCTTTGTTACTACTCTTAAGTGCTGGAGGACTCCCTATCATATCTCCTCATTCTACCTCTTGAACTAAAGCTAATACTTCTGCAAGGAGTAGCTATACAGCATTACTTACTCAAGTAGGTAATACTGTAGTGTAGGACTAATAGGAATAATATATTTATAGGAATACAGATAGTAAGAATGCTGCATTTGAACCTGTGCAAATGTACTTTTGTTAAAGAGTATATATCATTAAAAGCCATCCTGCCTCTCCAAATGAGGTAGGTAATTGTATATGTGTAAAAACAGCATTTTATCTTAAAAGAAAAAAAATGTCCTGACAAAGGGAGGCCATATGATTTCCTGGGGAATAACATATATTTTTATGGTTCTTCCCCATCTAGGGAAATTCACTTATATTTTTTTGACCCTTAGTTTCTCAATTTGTAACATGAGGGAAATAGTTCATACATAATTAGTGGCTGCTTCATGCAGGAAGACAAACATAGCACATACCCCACAAGTAACTGGAACAGTACCCTTAATGTCCTTACCTCTTCCATCTCAAGCAGAATTATAGTCCATTGTGGCTTCCTCTAGAAACCACCAAGGCAAACTAAGCCTGCCACACCTATTTGATGCTAGACTCTTGGTTGAGCAGGAGCTTCTGGGAATGTTGCCTTTAAACCATCCTAGCCACTTCCCTCCCACTCACTGCTAACCTCTATTAAGTTGCTCAGTGCAAGTAATTAGTGATAATTTGTATCAACTAGGTGTCAAAGCCAAGCTCCTTTAGCAAACACAGAGACCTCTGTAGGGCTTTAAAAGATAATTTGTTTAAATGAATACTTCAATGAATCTATGATCTCATCAATTGGGTTATTTCTCCTAACATTAAAAACCACAACCTAGCCAAACCTTCTTATTCTATGCTAGCCTTGTCCATGTTCTGCCACAGACCCTCCACAGTTAACTTATCCATTGTGCTGAATATCTTCTTTTAAGACTTTTGTGTTTTCTGAATATCTGTGCAGTCTTTCTGTGGGTCATATGTTATCCCTTGCTCCCTCTATATGAAGGGTCCCTTTCTTTTCCTAATCATATATTGCTGGAACTATATCCCTTATGCTGCTTCTCAATATAGGTTATCATTGCAAATATACTGCATACTGTTTCTGCATACCATGAATAAGTTCATTGGCCTTAGCCTCACCCACATCTTTGATTCTTTTGTAAGTTTGGTATCTCAATATTCACAATCATCCAGTATCCCCAGAAGAATGTTGGTTTTTAGAAGATGGATCTTTGTTTCAAAGATTCATAGATAGGCAGGCAGAAAGGGGGAGAGAGAGAGAGAGAGAGAGAGAGAGAGAGAGAGAGAGAGAGAGAGATCATTTACTTATTAAAGATTTGTTACATGGCAGCCACTGTACTAAGCAATGGAGATATAAATCTAGCAGAAAAGTCGTTCTCAAGCATCAAGGAGCTTACATCCTGTTGGAGGGAAGATGATGCATAATAAGGAGCTAGAAAAGGCCAAGGGAGGGGGGAAGAGTATTCATGTGGTACTGCCACAATCAGCTAGGTCCTGTAGTAGAAGGAGTGCAGGGTTTGGAGTCAGGTAAACCTGAATTGAAATTCCCACCTCAGACTCTCCCTGGTTGTGCAACAGTGGACAAGTCATTTAGCCTCCTTTGTTTCTTAGTTATTTCACATGAAAAATAGAAATAATGAATAGTGCTTCCCTCACAGGGTTATTGAAAATAATGTCTCCAAACAATATAATAAAGCATCTACAATTCACAAAGTATCCAATTCCTGAAATCCAGAATGTGAATGGACTCTTTCACATAGGCCAGTTATAAAGTTGTTGTTGTTTTTTAATGATGACATTATTTCATTATTGTATGACAGCATGGTCTTGCAAGCCAATTAGTAAAAACCTAAAGGCTCTTGGCTTCAGAAAAATAAGCCAAGATCAATAAGAAATCAGACTACGATTCAGTAAGGATCCTTTACCAAAAAATGGACATTTCTGCATATTGCTTCCATATTTCTTAACACAGGATGTAGCTGGGTGCCTCAGTGGATAGAGTGTTGGACCTGGAGTCATGAAGATCCAAGTTCAATCTGGCCTCAGTTGCCTAACTAGCTGTGAGACCCTGAGTTAGTCACTAAACTTCTTTTTACCTTCTCCTACTGGGGAAGGAATAGCCAACCATTCTATTATCTTTGCCAAGAAAACTCCATATATGTCATAAAGAGTCAGACCCTGATGGACTAGAAAAGAACAATTTCTTAATGCTTCTAACACATAATGTCAATTAACTGAGTAAGGATAGGAGCTATATTTTAAAAAGAAAAAAGAATCAAGAGCTTAAGGATTTATTTAATTTGTACAGAAGTCTGATAAACATCTGATCTGGTCACATTTTTTAGAATCTTAGAATTTAGAAAAGACTCTAGACATAGCAGAATGAGAATAACAAAGACATAGAGATTAAGTGACTTGCTTGAGGTTATAAAAGATAAGTAGCAGAGCCAGAGAGACAGGATTTAAGTCTAGATTCCCTGTTACCACCACCCTCTTCTGATTGGCCTTTTCCACTACACCAAGTTACTTCTCAGTCTTGGTCATAGTGGGAAAGAACACTGAGAGTCAGAGGACCAGAGATCAAGTCCCAGGTCTGCCATTTATTATCTGCATGGCCTTGGACAAGTTACTTAACTTTAGTTCTCAAGTTCCTCACCTTTAAAATAAGAGAGTTGAAGCGTATGCTCTCTAAAGTCCCTTCCAGCTCTAAATTTATAGGAACTAAACTCTAAAACATCCCCAGCATGACCAGACCAATAAATACTTTCACATTAAAATCTAGCTCTAAATTACTTAATTTTGTTAAAGGAACCAACATTGTCCTAAAACACCCCAAAATTCAAGTCTCTTTAGCTCTTCTGTCCCCACACCTAATCAATTAGTGTGGGTCAAACATCCTTAATATCTCTAAGTCATGATCTCCAGAAAAGACTTCCACTGACATTGCCTTTATTAATTTCCATAGTCTTGTCTCTTTAATCAATTAATTTATTAACCAGTGCCAAGCACTGGACCAAGTGCAAAACCTTCCCTGGTCTCATAGCACTCACATTCTAATGAGGGAAAACAAGTAGTAATTAACTATGTTCATGTAATGTAGACAGGGTATAGATGAAGGTAATATCAGAGGGGAGAACATTTGGATGATTATAATATCCTTCAAACTATCTTCTCCACTTTAACCTTTCTTCACTACAATCTGTCCTTCACAATGTGACTAGAAGAGTCTTTTTCCTAATTCACAGTCCTGACCACACCATTCTTCTATTAAAAAAACATTCCATGGCTCCCAGAATCTGCAGAATAGAATCCAAACTCCTTGGCCTAATATTGAAGGTCCTCTAAAATCTGGTCCTGACTCACTTTTCTGGTCTTATTTCAGATGATTCCACTTTTCCTATCATTTCTTGAATTCATCTTGCTCTATCTTATTTCCATGTTTGCTCACATTGTCCCTTTGTGCCTAGAAAGCATGATCCTGCCCTACTTTCCACCTGTCTTCTTTCAAGGAATAGCTCAGGTTCCAATTTATTTTATGACTAATGTTTTTCATAATCTTCATAACCACAGGAAATCTCTCCTTCTTTGGATCTCTCATTTAACAAACATTTAGTTAGTCCTTGTTGTATGCAGAATTCTGTATGCAGAGGAAAATACATGGTTTAGGAAAAATATTGCCTTCTGCTTTATGGGACCTTGATTAAGTAGAGTTTTAACTTGAAACAAAGACTTAGATCTGGAACCCAGGAAATATCCCCAAAGTCTGGATTTTAGAATGAACTTCCAATTTATGGGGAAAAAAAACAGATTGGAATTATTTAGCTTTGGTTTTGTTTGTTATTTTTTTTCTCAATACAGTGGCACTTTTTTGTGCTTCTCATATTTGTAATGGATCATTTGAATTAAAATTAATGGATGAGCTGTTTATTTTGCTATTGGATTATAAATTCCTGACAGGCATGATGATAAAATACATCAATTTTTGATTTACTTAATGTCTCACAAAGTGCCTCAGATAAAGTAGGTACTTCATTTTTTTCTTTCATTGAATCGAAAAGAATCGTTTATTCATTTTTCTGTTGAATATAAGTATGTATATGTTGATAGAGCCATAGAATTTTGAAAGTTATTTTGAATTTTGAAGAATTTAAAAAAATCATCTTGTCTACCCCATTTGTTTTAATGATAAAGAAACCAAGGCCCAGGTGATTAAGTGGTTTGCCCATGGCCATAATACTACCTGAGAGACTGTATACTGACTGTAGCAATTTCTTACTAGAATTTATCACAGACTCAGAGCTTGTGGAAGCAACCCCTGGAAATTCTTTGCTCTGACTTCTGCTTCTTGACAATACTAATTGATCACTTCATAAGATTATAGAAACATTCAGGCTATTAAAAATGTTAATTATAGAGGCTTCCGGGTTAAGATGGCGGCAGAGTAAGAAGCAGCTCTAAACCTCTCCTGACCGAAACACACAAAACTCCTCAAGGGGACATAAAAACAAGTCCAGACGAACGGAGGAACCCCACAACAGGGCACAGCGTGGAAGGTACGTGGAATCGAGACATTTCCAAGCTAAAAAGGGCTCTCACTCAAGCGCGAGCTGAGCAACCGCCCCACCCCCATCCCCTCCACACTCACCTATAGCTCTGAACCCAGCTAAAAAGAAATAGAGCAAGTTTGGGGCACCCATCGAGTCATCAGCAGCTCCGGGACCTGTTCCTGAGAGCAGCAAGACTTAGGACCCCATTAAGTCAAGAACGCACGCGAAATCTGAGCGCGCGCGCTCGGGAGCGGACGCTGGGAGCGGAGCGCCAGCTGAGCAGAGGCATGGGTGCCGGCTGAGCAGAGGCGTGGGTGCTGGCTGAGCAGAGGCAAACACAACCAGGAACTAAAGCCTAAGTGGGGAACCAGTGCAGACAGGTATACGACTGTGGAAGTAGCTCCCTGAGACTTGTAAAGAAACCTCCTGCAGAGGTTCAAGCAAGGGAATCCATCAGGGGGCTTGACCTTGGAAAAAACTAGAACTCAGACCTCAGGACTGAGCGCGAGGATAAACCTGAGAAGCTGCTGGGCTAATGATGGCTAACCAGTTACAGGAAATTCAGAAGAGAAAGAATAATAACAAAAAAAAGAAGTCTTTAACACTCGACAGCTTCTACACAGAGAAAATCCAGACAACCGAGCAAACAGAGGAGGAGAACAAACAACCATCCAGACCCTCCCCAAATAAGGAAAACTCCTCACAACCTATGGAAGAGTTCAAATCTGAGATTTTGAGGAAAATGGAAGAGATCTGGCAAGAAAATAACAGCTTAAAAGGTAGAATCTTGCAACTGGAAAGCGAGGCTCAGAAACCAAATGAACTGATAAGCAAATTGAACACAAGAAATGACCAGATTGAAAAGGAATACCAGAAGATTATGGCCGAAAACAAGAAGATTATGGCCGAAAACCAAAAGATTATGGCCGATTACCAGAAGATTATGGCCGAAAA
>NW_025376835.1:0-4483 GCF_016433145.1 Gracilinanus agilis
CCTATAACATGGTCAATCTTTGTGAATGTGCCATGTGCAGCTGAGAATAAGGTGTATTCCTTTTTGTCCCTATTTATTTTTCTCTACATATCAATTAGATCTAATTTTTCTAGGACTTCATTCACCTCTCTTGCCTCTTTCTTGTTTATTTTTCGGTTTGATTTATCTAGATCTGACAGAGGAATATTTAGATCTCCCAATAGTATGGTTTTACTATCTATTTCCTTCTTGAGCTCTGCCAGTTTCTCCTTTATGAATTTGGGTGCTATGCCACTTGGTGCATACATATTGAGCAGTGTTATTTCCTCATTGTTTATACTGCCTTTAATCAGGATGTAATGACCTTCCCTGTCTTTTTTAATCATATCTATTTTTACTTTGGCTTTGTCAGAAATCATAATAGCTGCTCCTGCCTTCTTTTTCTCATTTGACGCCCAAAAGATTTTACTCAAACCCTAAACCTTAAACTTGTGTATGTCCACCCGCCTCATATCTGTTTATTGTAGACAACATATGGTGGGATTTTGGTTTCTAATCCACTCTGCTATTTGCTTCGGTTTTATGAGCGAGTTCATCCCATTCACATTCAGAGTTATAATCATCAGTTGTGCATTTGCTGACATTTTTGAATCCTCCCCTCTTCCTATCCCCTTTTTCCTTATACTTTTTCCTTTTAAATCAGTGGTTTGCTATTGAGCCGCTATCCCTTATCCCCTCCCTTGATTAACTTCCCTTTCTACTCCCTCCTTTATTTTCCCCCCTCTTTTTGTTTTTAAAGGCCTTATGAATTCCCTCCCTCTTCTCCCCTCCCTTTTTTTGACCTCCCCACTCCCCTTCTCCCCTTGGTTTATCCCTTCTAACTTTCTCAGAAGGGTTAGATAAGAGTTTTATGTCCCAATGGATAGGATAGCTATTCTTCCCTCTCCGGATTGATTATACTAAGGGTAAGGTTTGATTATTACCTCTTCATGCTCTCTTCCTCTCCTTCTTATTTGTCCCCTCTCCCTCCCATGCCCTCTTTGTGTGTAATAGAATATCCTATTTTCTTATTCGCTCAAGTTTCTCTTGGTGTCCCCTGCAATTCACCCCCTCTTTCCCATCCCCCATGTCATCTTAAATTATTTAGTATTCCACCCTCTCCCTATGAATTATTCTTCTGATTACTATGATAGTGAACACTATAATAGTGAATAGAGTTCACTACAGAGAATTAAACATAGTGTTTCTCCACATAGGAATACAGATAATTAGATCTTACTGAGGCCCTTAAAAAGGCAAATTTAAAAATTATGGGTTTTCTTTCTTTCCCCTCTGTTTCTTATTTACGTTTTCATGTTTCTCTTGATTTTTGTGGTTGGATATCAAACTTTCCATTTAGTCCTGGTTTTTTCTGTGCAAATACTTGGAAATCTTCAATTTTGTTGAATGCCCATACTTTCCCCTGGAAGTATATATTCAATTTTGATGGGTAGTTGATCTGTGGTTGAAGGGCAATCTCTCTTGCCTTTCTGGATATCATATTCCAAGCCTTGGGATCTTTTAGCATGGAGGCTGCCAGATCCTGTGTGATCCTGATTGGTGCTCCTTGATATATGAATTGTTTCTTTATGGCTTCTTGTAAGATTCTTTCCTTTGCTTGGAAACTCTTGAATTTGGCAATTATATTTCTGGGTATTGTCCTTTCTTGATCGAATGTCACAGGTGTTCTATGAATCTTTCAATATCTATATTGCCCTCTTGTTGTAGGACTTCAGGGCAATTTTGCTGAATTATTTCTGTCAGTATGGAGTCCAAGTTTCTATTAATTTCTGGTTTTTCTGGAAGACCAATTATTCTCATATTGTCTCTTCTAGACCGGTTTTCTTGGTCTGTCACTCTCTCATTGAGATATTTCATGTTTCCTTCTATTTTTTCAGTCTTTTGACTTTGTTTTATTTGTTCTTGTTGTCTTGAGAGATCATTAGCTTCTAGCTGCTCAATTCTAGCCTTTAGGGACTGGTTTTCAGCTATAATCTTTCGGTTTTCGGCTATGATCTTTTGGTTTTCTGCTATAATCTTCTGGTTTTTGGCTATAAGCTTCTGGTATTCCTTTTCAATCTGGTCATTTCTGGTGTTCAATTTCCTTATCAGTTCATTTGGTTTCTGAGCCTCACTTTCCAGTTGCAAGATTCTACCTTTTAAACTGTTATTTTCTTGCCGATCTCTTCCATTTTCCTCAAAATCTCAGTTTTGAACTCTTCCTTAGCTTGTGAGGAGTATTCCTTATTTGAGGAGGGTCCGGATGCTTGTTTGTTCTCTTCTTCTGTTTGCACGGTTGTCTGGATTTTCTCTGTGTAAAAGTTGTCGAGTGTTAAAGACTTCTTTTTCTTGTTGTTAATCTTTCTCTTCTGAACTTCCTGAGACTGGGTAGCCATTGTTAGCCTAGCAGCTTCTCAGGTTTATCCTTGCGCTCAGGGTCTGTCCGCGGTCAAGCCCCCTGGTGGATCCCCTTGCTTGATCCTCTGCCAGAGGTTTTTTTACAAGTCTCAGGGTGTTGCTTCCACAGTTGTACACCCGTCCACGCTGGTTCCCCACTCAGGGTTTCAGAGCCTTAGCTTGTGGCTGTGTCTGCCTCCACCCACACCTCCTCGGAGCCTGAGCTCTGAGCCCGCCTGAGCTCTGCTCCTGCGCTCTGGGCCCTAAGCCCGCGCTCAGATTTCAGGTGCGTTCTTTGGCTTTTTGGGGTCCCAAATCTTGCTGCTCTCGGGAACAGGCCCCGGAGCTGCCAATGACTCGATGGGTGCCCCAAACTTGCTCTATGTCTTTTTAGCTGGCTTCGGTGCTATAGGTGTTGTGTGTGAAGGGGGTGGGGGTGGGGTGGTTGCTCAGCCCGCGATTTAGTGAGAGCTGTTTCACCCCTTTATAGCATGGAAATGCCTTGATTCCACGTACCTTCCACGCTGTGCCCTGTTGTGGGGTTCCTCCGTTCGTCTGGACTTGTTTTTATTTCCCCTTGAGGAGTTTTGTGTGTTTCGTTCAGGAGAGGTTAAGAGCTGCTTCTTACTCTGCCGCCATCTTAACCCAGAACCCTCCAACATCCAAATTCTTAAAGGAGAAACTGGCAGAGTTCAAGAAGGAAATAGATAGTAAAGTCATAATAGTGGGAGATCTAAATATTCCCCTTTCAGTTCTAGATAAATCAAAACAAAAAATAAATAAGAAAGAGGTAAGAGAGGTGAATGAAGTCCTAGAAAAATTATATTTAATTGATATGTGGAAAAAATAAATAGGGACAAAAAGGAATACTCCTTCTTTTCAGATGCACATGGTATATTCACAAAGATTGACCATGTAATAAGGTATAGAAACATTGTAAACAAATGCAAAAGAGCAGAAATAATAAATGTAATCTTCTCAGATCACAATGCAATAAAAATAATAATTAATAAGGACACCTGAACAGGCAAATCAAAAACTAATTGGAAATTAAATAATATGATTCTCCAAAGCCAATTAGTCAAAGAAGAAATCATAGAAACAATCAACAATTTCATTGAAGAGAATGACAATGATGAGACATCTTACCAAACTTTGTGGGGTGCACCAAAGTCAGTACTCAGAGGGAAATTTATATCCTTGAGTGCCTATATTTATATCCTTAATTTGTTTATTAAGGAGGGCAGAGATTAATGAATTTGGCATGCAACTCAAAAAATTAGAAAGTGAGCAAATTAAAAATCTGCAGATGAAAACTAAATTAGAAATACTAAAAATCAAGAGAGAAATGAATAAAATCAAAAGTAAAAGAACTGTTGAATTAATAAATAAGACTAGAAGCTGGTATTTTGAAAAAAACAGATAAAATTGACAGAGTACTGGTAAATATAATAAAAAAAGGAAAGAAGAAAATCAAATTGACAGTGTCAAAGATGAAAAGGGAGACCTCACCTCTAATGAAGGGGAAATTAAGGCAATCATTAAAAACTATTTTGCCCAATTATATGGCAATAAATATAACAATCTAGGAGATATCGATGAATACTTACAAAAATATAAATTTCGTAGATTAACAGCAGAAGAAAAAGATTACCTAAATAATCCCATATCAGAAAAAGAAATTGAACAAGCCATCAAAGAACTCCCTAAGAAAAAATTACCAAGGCCTAATGGATTCACAAGTGCATTCTATCAGACATTCAAAGAGCAACTAATCCCAATACTATACAAATTATTTGATATGATAAGCAAAGAAGGAGTCCTACCAAATTCCTTTTATGACACAAATATGGTACTGATTCCAAAGCCAGGGAGATCAAAAACAGAGAAAGAAAACTATAGACCAATCTCCCTAATGAACATAGATGCAAAAATCTTAAATAGAATACTAGCAAAGAGACTCCAGCAAGTTATTAAGAAGATCATCCACCATGATCAGGTGGGATTTATACCAGGAATGCAAGGTTGGTTCAACATTAGGAAAACCATCCACATAATTGACCATATC
>NW_025376836.1:0-1471 GCF_016433145.1 Gracilinanus agilis
ATTTCCAATAGCACATTTTAAAACAATGATGTTTAAAATCATATGCTTGTTACAACTTTTAATCTTGGCTAAGAGTTTCTCAACAAACCCTGTTATTGCTTCCATAGCAAAATGTGATATTTAAAAAAGAAACCTTCTGGTCTAAATTATCCTCAGATAAGAATATACAGGAGCTCCTTGGCTTCCTGTTTTAAAAAATCCTGGGTAGGAATGCGTCTACCCATTCCAGGCAATAATATCTCTTATAATAAAATATATAAAAGCTTATCCTTTTAGACAACAATTCTTAAGGATTTAAAGTAAAAGTTAAAAAACACCTCTTGTAAAATTACAAGGTAATATTCAAAACATGGAAACTTTCAAGGTTCTTTGCAATTACCAAGACAGAATAAATTTTAAAAGACATGTGCTTCTATAAGATGTTCATAGATGGTACATATAACCGCATTGCTTCTGATACAGTAAGCTTTAAGTAAATTAGGAAATATAATAACATCATAAGGAGAAACTTCATTAGCGTAAAATGATTCAGTGCAACAGGAAAATCAACGAAATAAGCAAGATTAATTTACAAAACTAATTAGCAAAATACAGTAAGATACAGTCTCTTTAAAAGTTATTCAGTTCTGAAAGGTTTTTTTTGTTTTTGTTTTTGTTTTTTTTTTTATAATCAGTCTTTGCTCAAAGTTCTGAGCAGGTATGGGGTGAAATTTCTTCCCCTGAGTTCAGTTTTAATCACAAGCAAGTCTGAATAGGCCATTTGGCCCCATTAAAGGCAAACGCTAGGTCCACGTGGGGTCAGGTCGTTGGGCTCGGGGCTAGAGAAAAAGCTCAGGAAAATACCCACATATAGTCTGTGTTGGTTGCCTAATTTAGGTCTTTAGAGAAACACGGGGAAGGCTAGAAATAGGGAGAAAGGGGAATATACTCAAATCGTTTGCGGCAGAGCTGAAGCAGTCTCTGGAGGTCGAGATCTCGGCAAGTCAGGATTGGGTGAGCTATTGGGGCTCGGGGTTCTGGACTCCAGCAGCGCCACCGAGTCAGGATTGGAGATCACAGGCACTGGGAGGCTTGCAGGCTTTCGGCGCGGCAGGAATGGAGATCAAGTCAGGAGTCAGGAGATCGGCTGCGAGACGAAACTGGCTGGGCACCGGCAGTCCATCAGTGCCAGCAAGGGCCACCAGGCCCGGGGCATTGAGCAAAATAATTAGCAGCCCAGCGGCAATTAAAACCATTGTCTCTCTTCCCCGTAAAACAGCCTCTAGGCTGGGGAAAACTGGGAGAGGACTGGGCAAGGAAAAAGATTGTTTCTGAGACTCTGGGTCCCAGAGCCGCATGGCTTCTTCTTAGGCTATCTAGAAAATTTAGAGTTTGAATTTCGACCTTCTGGTTCGCCAAATTATAAATATGAAAAATAATAAAGACTGCTATAAATATAGAAATTAGTAATTTAATTAAAGCCATGCTGATA
>NW_025376837.1:0-5076 GCF_016433145.1 Gracilinanus agilis
TATACCAAAATAATAATAATAATAATAATAATAATAATAATAATAATAACAACAAAATAATGCTAGAAATATTACTTTTGTTGTCCTCTTTTTGCATGGAGTTTGATCACTTTTCCAAACAGCCACATATGAGTTTCATCTGAATATGAAAATCAAATAAGAAGCCAATACAGAGACAGTAGTTTACACATAAAATGGCATAAATCAGCGAATGCCAGATGATTGAGTCAGAGATCTCTGGCACAGACCCCCACAGAACTTTCATCTGCTGGAAGTATGACTCTGATTCTAGCATTCTGTGGTGAGCCACAAGTGTAGGTCCAAGGCACATTCCCATCAAATGGTTATCAGATGCAAGTCTACAATTCCTCCATCAAGGTCCTGTGGTTTTGAGTTAGAAGCTCGCCACAGAGTAGAAAGGGAATTTCATAAGTTTTTTCTTCTTCTTTCCTTCTTCATTTGAAAGAAAGAAAAGAGGAAAAAGAGTAAGGGAAGGAAGGAAAGAAAGAAGAACAGAAGGAATGAGTGGAGAGATAGAGAAAGAAAGGAAAGAAGGAAGGAAGACAAGGAAGGGAAGAAAGGGAAAAATAATTTGCCTAATTCAATGTAAGATATAAGGAGAAGAGAAAGGGAAAGAAATACATTTTTTTCACATTCCTGCTATATGCCAAGCATTGTGCTATGTTCTTTATAAATATGTCATTTGATCCTTATAACAACTCTGTGATTCGGGTACTATTATTTTCCTCTTTTTACAGTTGAGGAAACTGAGGCAACAGAGATTATGTGACTTTCCCAAAGTCACATAGCTAGGAAGTGTCTGAATTTGGATTTAAACTCAGTTATTGTTAACTCCAGATCCAGTACTCTCTCCACTTAGAATGCCAAGCTAGGTACATCTATAAGGCATATAAGTACTTTAAAACCTATAGCTGAGAATAGAAGTTAAGTGCTCTACCTTAAGTAAAGAATAATTATGCTTATCTAGCAGAAGAATAGACTAGTAAGATGTGTGCAATTAGCTGCTTATATGAAAAAGTTGTCCCAAAGATTTGAGCTAGTTTAATTTTATGCTTAGAATTATTGATTTAGAGTTTAAAAAGATCTTCAAGATCATATAGATCAACCTCCTGATATCACAACTGAAACTGAGGTCCATAGAGGTTCACTGAATTGCCTAAATTCCAACTTTTCTTCAAAATACAATTATTTTATCTCAGAAACTCTCCCTCAATAAACTCCAGTGAATGATGACACATGTAAAATCCAGTGGAATTGTGTGTTGGCCACAGGAGAAGGGTGAAAGGAGGGGAGGGAAAGAATATGAATCATGTAACTGAGGAAAAATTGTCATAATCAATCAAACAAAAAACAAACAAACAAACAAATAAATAAATAAATAAACAAACAAGCAAGCAAACAAATAAATAAATAAATCCCAGTGAATGGCTGTAACATCACCCTACAGTCCAGATAGTTGCAACATTCAAGCTTTAACTGTGAGACTTACCACAAATCAAGATGTGTGTGTATGTGGTTGTATAGGGAAGGGTAATGATTTCTAATGTAAACATATACAGGTATCCATTCCACATCGTGACTTTCTCTGTTACAGTTTTGATATATGGCCGGTTGGTATAAGAAATTCAATTATGGGGGAGTTTTGCAGAAGTTGTAGATGACACGTGAAGGCCAAAAAATACAGAAAATGTTTGTGAACTCAGAAATATGTAATATATATATATATATGTTATATATATAAATATGTAATATATGTATATATATAGCATATATAGCAATATATGTAATATATGTATATATAGCATAATAACATATTTCATCTTTTAATAACATAAGCATACACAATTTTTAAAAAAATTAAAGTATTTAAAAAGTTAAAGTTTGTGAAAAGAATGTGAAAGCCAGGAGAAGACACACAAAGGCTAGAATTGTAGAGTTAGCTTAAAAAGATGAGTTACCCATAAATGCATAAAACATATGTATTATATATGTATACACACATGCATATATATGTATATATATTTAATTAAGGTACTATAGGAAAAAAAATCAGACTTCTCCTATGGTATAAAGGGAGGACCAAAAATTTTATGTGGATTTTCCGGGTTGGGGGCAGCACACTCCTAACTCCCTAGATGTGGAAAGGATTCCAGATTCATTTCACTATCTGATAATAGTTAATATATGTTTCCAAGAGAATTTCTTTTCTTTGCTGTGTCCTTCACAAATGTATCTGGGTGATACCTGTTTCTCTGTTAATAAGTACTCACATTTTTATAGTTTGAACATTGACCAAAGGCTTTCATCACAACAACTCATTTTTATTCACATTTTGCCAATAAAGAAGCTGAGGCAAAGAAAAGCTAAGGGATTGTTCTATAGTCAAACAAGTACATTCTGAGCTAAGACTTGAACCCTAGTCACCTGGACTTAAGTACAGTTCATTTTTTATGACAATGTGCTGCCTTAACTTATGCCAGTATTATGTCATTATGTATTTATTCTACTTTCTATATTGTTTTCATTGGTTTTTTTTCACCTTTCTTCACAATGATGAAAAAAACAACACAGAAATTTCATTCAATTTCCTTTGAGATATAGACATAGAAAGGCAGATACAGTTAGATAGATATAGAAGCCTATATCAATTTATATCTATAAATATAGATACTGTGGATTTTGAAGTGTTGTGGCTGGGGAAACTACCTTCTCCAGCATCCCCCAGAGTGAAAGGAGCAGAACCAGGAGAACATGGTACACAGAGACTGGTACATTATGGCACAATCAAATGTAATAGACTTTTCTACTAGCAGCAGTACAGTGACCCAGGAAAATCCAGAGGAATTTAAGAGAAAGAACATTCTCCACATCCAGAGAAAGAACTGTGGTAGCAGAAATACAGAAGAAAAGCATATGATCAATCATGTAGTTCAATAGGGATATGATTAGGGTTTTTATGTTAAAAGAGCTGTAATATCTACTCTAAATATGAATAACATGGAAATAAGTTTTGAACAATGACACATGTGTAACCCAGTGGAATTGCTTGTCAGCTCCAGGAGTGGGGAGGGAAGAGGATGGGTAGGGAAATCATGAATCCATGATTTCCATGTAATCATATAATCCATGTATTCATGGAAAAATATTCTAAAGAAAAAAAAGAAAAAAATCCAGTTTTTACATTCCTAGGAGAGTTACAAACTTAATAAAGGTTATGTGAATTGAACTAGGTAAATAAAGTCTGAACTCAAAGCATAAGTTGCAGCCTTGAAGCAATATTTTGTAAGGAAAAAAAAATCCACTGAGTAGAAGAGAAGGACAGGTCAGAGGTGAGTCTGGTTGGATCCCTGCATTTTATGTCAGTCCGTATATTTAATGAGGTCAGATGATTCCATTTCAAGTCCAGTATATGATATCATACCAGTGATAAATTCAGCACCACTTTTCATGTCACAAATAGTTATCCAAAAAAGAATAAAGGCTCAATCCTGCAGTAACTAAAATCACATTCATAAATATTTTGCGATAAAAGGTGAGTCATTCTACAGAATTGGAAAATTCTTGAATTATTCATACTTAGGTTGATCTTACTAGGAATCAAATGTTAATATTTTCTCAGAATGAAACTGGATTTTATTTGTTTCTACTTAAAAAGATTCCAAGTTCAACTGAGAATCTGTGTCATATTGTCTTGCTAATTGATGGACCAAAATAATAAATTCAAATTATTTTCCTTTTGTCTTTCTAATAGTCAGCATCAGAAATAGGTATATGACATGTTATCACAGGGTAAGGCTTTGGGATATTCTGGTCCTTTCAGGAGAAGAAAGGAATGAATCTTTATTGTTGTTGTTTGTTTGTTTGTTTTTTTTTATTCTATATAGGAACAACGGTTTACTAGGTCTGGGACTTTGGCTAAATAACAAACACTTTGGCCATACTACCCATTTACAAAATGAAAATATTAGATTGAACAAAGGCAAATTGGAGGGATTCCACATGATAGAGAAAAATGAATGTCCCAATTTAAAAAAAAATTAAAAGGGACAGTCTGCAAACTTTAGGGCATTGAGTTTAATTTCAATTTCTGGAAAAATTCTAGGGAACATCATTAAAGCAATAATGAATGAACATCTAAAAAAGAAAAGTCTTGAATACAAAGTTTTCATTATCTCCAATTTATCCTTTTTATGTAATGTATTTTCAATTCATGCAACTTATTGGTATATATTCATTATAAGTTTTCTTCCCAATTATAATGATTGTGATTTCCCTAAGGAAATCCCTAACACTTTGCCCAGTGCCAAGTATATAGGAGTCATTTTTTTAAAAATCTGTATTGATGGATTAAAGTGATTTGTTTCTTTTAAGATCATTAAACCGTTAGAAGAGGCTAATATTATTTTTATAGTTTACTTAGATATTAACAAACTTTTCATGACAAAATCTCATATAACTTACAGATAGAAAATGGAGAGAGAAGGATTAATTGATTATATAATCAGCTGTATTTATAACTGGTTTGATGACTGGATTCCAAGAGTAGTTGCTAATGGTTCAATGTCAATGTAGGAGGAAGAAATCATCAGAGTACCCCAGTATACATGAAGTTTAGCATTTTATCAGGAGCTTATATTAAATAGTACTAAAGGCAGAAAGAGGCTTCCCATCAAATTTACAAATGGCATAGTGAAGAAATGGCTAAAAATGGATGATAGAATCAGGATCCAAAAGAATTCTGACAGGCCAAAGCTTTGGGTTGAATTTAATAAAGTGAAATTTTCTGGAAATAAATGTCTTGTATTTGTTAATGAAATTTCTCTTATATGCATGTAATATGAAGAAGGTATGGATAAGCAACAGGATTTCTATAAAGTATCTTGGGTTTTAAAGGACTACAAATTCAATTGACAAATTTGAGATTTTTCAAAGGACGATAATGAAGGTGAAGAGCCCTGAGCCCATTTCACATGAAAATTATTTCTTCCTTCCTTCCTTCCTTCCTTCCTTCCTTCCTTCCTTCCTTCCTTCCTTCCTTCCTTCCTTCTTTCCTTC
>NW_025376838.1:0-4848 GCF_016433145.1 Gracilinanus agilis
TTTGAATTGTCTCTTTCTGGCTTCTTGTAAGATTTTTTCTTTTGCTTTAAATCTTTTGAATTTGGCAATAATATTTCTAACCGATTTCTTCTCTGGGTCGAATGTAGTGGGTGTTCTATGAATACTTTTGATGTCTATATTGCCCTCTGGTTGTAGGACTTCAGGGCAATTTTGCTGAATAATTTCTTTTAGTATGGAGTCCAGGTTTCTATTAATTTCTGGTTTTTCTGGAAGACCAATTATTCTCAAATTGTCTCTTCTAGACCGGTTTTCTTGGTCTGTCACTCTCTCATTGAGATATTTCATGTTTCCTTCTATTTTTTCAGTCTTTTGACTTTGTTTTATTTGTTCTTGTTGTCTTGAGAGATCATTACATTCCAAGTGCTCAATTCTAGCCTTTAGGGATTGCTTTTCAGCTATAATCTTTCGGTTTTCGGCCATAATCTTCTGGTTTTTGGCCTTAATCCTCTGGTATTCCTTTTCAATCTGGTCATTTCTGGTGTTCAATTGCAAGATTTTACCTTTTAAACAGTTATTTTCTTGCCAGATCTCTTCCATTTTCCTCAAAATCTCAGTTTTGAACTCTTCCATAGCTTGTGAGGAGTTTTCCTTATTTGAGGAGGGTCCGGATGCTTGTTTGTTCTCCTCCTCTGTTTGCTTGGTTGTCTGGATTTTCTCTGTGTAAAAGTTGTCGAGTGTTAAAGGCTTCTTTTTCTTGTTGTTATTCTTTCTCTTCTGAGTTTCCTGAGTCTTGGTAGCCATCATTAGCCCAGCGGCTTCTCAGGTTTATCCTTGCGCTCAGTGTCTGTCCGCGGTCTATTGGCTCCTGAGGTCTGAGTTCTGGTTTTATCCAAGGTCAAGCCCCCTGGTGGATCCCCTTACTTGATCCTCTGCAGGAGGTTCCTTTACAAGCCTCAGGGAGCTGCTTCCACAGTCGTATACCTGTCTGCACTGGTTCCCCACTCAGGTTTTCAGAGCTTTAGTTCCTGGCTGTGTCTGCCTCCACCCACGCCTCCGCCCGTGCCTGCGCTCTCAGCCTGCGCTCTGCGCCCAGAGTCCACTCTCTTCTCCGGCGCTCAGATTTCGCCTGCGTTCTTTGGCTTACTGGGGTCTTAAATCTTGCTGCTCTCAGGAACAGGCCCCGGAGCTGCCAATGACTCGGTGGGTGCCCCAAACTTGCTCTATTTCTTTTTAGCTGGCTTCAGAGCTCTAGATCTTGTGTGTGGAGGGGGTGGGGGTGGGGCGGTTGCTCAGCCCGCGATTTAGTGAGAGCCCTTTATAGCCTGGAAATGTCTCGATTCCACGTACCTTCCACGCTGTGCCCTGTTGTGGGGTTCCTCCATTCATCTGGACTTGTTTTTATGTCCCCTTGAGGAGTTCTGTGTGTTTTGGTCAGGAGAGGTTAAGAGCTGCTTCTTACTCTGCCGCCATCTTAACCCTGAACCTAATGCATTGTTCTTAACCTGGATGTCTTTACGGAAAGATTAAATCACCATTGATTATTAGTTCTTTCTCTCTGAAAAAAGTACTCCTGATTTATCCTTTTACATCTTGTTAAACATAGTTGTTTTAATACTATTTTTGCCATTAGATTGTGAGCTCCTTAAGAGCTGAGACTATTTATTTGGATTTCTTTTTATTCCCTCTTTGTATGCCTAAGAAGTAGGAGATTATATTTATTGATTGACTGATATATCCATTATATGAATGAGATTCTTCTCATTGAAGAATTATTTTAACAAGAATGATGCTAAAACATCTTCTAACTTATATATTCTTTGTTTTGGGACAGGGAAATTCTTTATTTGATTGATAAATCTAGATTCCACATGACTTTTCTGTTTTAATCTTCTTATGAATAGCCTAATTTTAGTTGAAAGTTTAAAAATATCTTCTCTTTTCCCTTTTGAATATTGATTTTGGAAATGTTAGGGAATAAAGACAGAAAACCAGACTGAGGACACCAATAATTATATTTCCTCTACCAATATATTTTAATTTTATTACAACAGGCATTGATATGGCATTTTTGTAAAGTATTATCCTTAGACACTGTGTGGAGACTGGTCTGAGAACCAGAAAAGCTGGATCCAGTCTTCTATCTATCATAAACTACTTTGTTTAAGCTGGATAATCCACTTATATTTATCAATATTAAATTAATAATTAATTTATTAATTAAAAATTTTAAAATAAATTAGATTAAAAATTAATAAATTAAATAATTACTTTAATAAGGCATGTTATTCATATAGTTGAAAGAACAATGGATTAGGCCCCATGATAGCCAGTTTTGATTCCCAATATATTAATAGCTACTGGTAAGACTTTGAAAAAATAATTTCTCATCTTAGAAATTCAGCTTTCTCTTTGGAATATTTGGAGAAGATATTATCTTAACTTCCTAATATTCTAACTTGATTATCTCCAAAGATACTTCCTGTGCTATTATCTCATGTTTCTCTACCTTGAGCACAATCAGGGATATTGAAAGATTGAATTAGATAATGGATATAAGGTACTTTGCAAAAGTAAAAAAGGCTATGTAAATGCCAGTTATGATGATGATAATGATTCTGACTATCAGGCCTCCAGTCTGTTGATTGCTTACTTTTCTGAATGTTCTACTACATTCTTTTGATCTCAGACAAAATTTATAGATCAATACAGGAATGTGCTGGTAAATATATCCCTTTGTACAAAACCCTTTGCCTAGAATTATAGCCTGGAACCCTGCAATTATTCCTCTTATAATAAATCAAATCTCTTACTACTACGGAGGATTAAATTAACATTAGGGTCTCTTCTGTGAGGAGATTGGTCTAAGACCATACTGTGTGAGTTGTTTAGATTTTGTTATTCATAGTAAGGAGGAAATATTCACTTTTCTGAACATTTATTCCTACCAAGAAATTTAGGGGTACTAGGGAATGGAAAGACACTTGATGTACTAGTGGCCAAGTGAATGAAAATATAAGCCTTCTTGGGAGACAGCACTGGTAAGCAATCATAGATGTGTTATGGAAGGAATGATGTTTAGGGAAACGTTCTTAGGGACTGAGAGGCACAATTGTTTTAATGGGAAGTTAGAGGCTATTATCCTTTTGTTTTCATTTAGGGTATGAATGAATGTATATGTTCACTGGTATTAATCTAGATTTATAGCTTCACTGATCCATTGATCCTTACTTTTATTATTATTTTACCAGATTACAAATTAATATAATTTTTAATTCTAATTTTATGACATTTTGCAATATACAATTTCTCCCTTCCACCTGCCCTTCCCCCTCCCCAAGAAAACAGATAATATGGTATAGGTTGTTTATAAGTTATTATGCAATATATTGTCATATTTGTCATATGAAACAAGATGCAAATTGTTTACACTGAAGAAAATTCATAAAGGAAATTAAGGGGAAAATGGAATGTTTCAATCTGCATTCAAACTCCATCTGTTTCTTTTATATTGATGGATGTCCTTTTTCATCACAAGTCCTTGGAATTTCCCTGGATTATTGCCTTGCGATAATAGTTAATCATTCACAGCTGATCATCATAAACTTTTGTTTATGTGTATAACTGTGTACAACATTATCCTGGTTCAACTCATTTCATTTTGCATCACTTCATATAAGATTTCTCAGGTTTGTTTGTCATTTCTTATTGTATGAGAGTATTCCATTAAAATCATATATCACAACTTGTTCAACAATTCCCCAAATGACAGATATCCATTTAGTTTCCAGTTCTTTGCTACCATAAAAATTGCTGCTATAAATATTTTTATAGGTAGGTTTTTTCCCCTATTACTAATGTTTTTGGGATACAGATTAAGTAGTGGTATTGCTGGGCCAAACTGTTTGGTGTACTTTTGGGCATGGTTCCATACTGTTTCATTTCACAACTCCACCAGCACTGTGTTAGTGTCCCATTTTTTCCAGATGCCCTCCAACACACCATTTTCCATTTTTGTCAGCTTAGTCAGTCTCATTGAAGTGAAGTAATGACTCAGTTGTTTTAATTTTTATTTCTCTAACTAACAGAATATTTTTAATGTGACTAAAATAGTTTTAATTTCTATATCTGAAAAATGCCTATTTATGTCTTTTCACCATTTTTCAATTGGGGAATGCTTTGTATTCTTATAATGTCCCCCCAATTCTCTATATTTTTGAGAAATGAGGACTTTGTCAGAGAAACTTACTTTAAAGATTTTTTCCAGTTTATTGTCTGCCCTTTAATCTTGGTTGCATTGATTTTGCATTGATTTTTCAGAGTGATTTTCCTACTCTACTCCTCTCCTCACTATCTAAAACCAAATTCCTCTTCTTAGCTAAGCTAACATTCTAAACCCCACTTTGGTGATTTTAAGGAAAGAGTCTGTATAAGTCTGACAGGGCCCAAAGATGGACTAAGATCCAAAAGGATCTAGGCCTAGTCTCACAATCAACTGCCAGGTGTCTCAGAATCAGCACAGGAACTCAGTAGATGTCAAACAGCCACAGGAAAGCAGGATAACAGAGCCATAGGTAGAATGAGAAGATAAGGTAAGAAAAGCCACAGGTAAATAACCAGTCTCCTTAGGTCAAACTCAGAGAGAAAGACCAAAGCCCAAGGCCCAACTATCTCTCAGCAACAGCTCATCTCTCCCCTACAGAATTCCAGAATCCTTCACTCTGCTGGCCCATACTTCTGCCCTTTACAAACTCAACTTTTCTTATAACAAAAAATAGAATAAAAGAAAGTAGCAGGATCATGAGCTTCATGTCTAACCTGTGCAGCATACACACACACACACACACACACACACACACACATATATATATATGTACATATATATATATA
>NW_025376839.1:0-1271 GCF_016433145.1 Gracilinanus agilis
GTCAAACCCCCTAGAGCCATTTCTGATTCCATGAGGCAAGAAGTTTGCCTAGGAATGTTGGAACCAGATGGCCCAGAGAGTCAGGGAAATCTGACAAATCCAGTCAGCAATATTTCTTTTCCTATTGGGATTTTTAATCCATGGAAAGGGATTTGGGTCCAGCCTGAGTCCAGTCTTAAGGAAAGTGGTAGAAATAGACCTTTGGTGAATGTAATCTATTGAAATCTCTAGAGACACCACTAACTAATATACATCTATATTACATATAGAATATATATATATATATATATATATTGGTAAAAAAATTTTCCCCACTTCTCAGTATTGGGTAAAGAAGGACAAATAATTATTAAAAGAATAAAGACAAACCCTTACCACTCTTCTGCCTTGAAACAAATATAGAGTATTGATTCGAAGGCAGAAGGTAAGGGTTTAAGAAAAAAAGGAGAAAGAAAGAATAAAGATAAAGTGTTGTAGGCACCAGATAGGGAGAGAATCTTGTTGTGTTTGTAGGATTTGTGAATTGCCCATGCTTTATATCATGTCATAACAGTGTTTTTATGCTTTTATGGCAAACTTTAATATCATGTATAGATAATGGCAAATAGGAAATAACTGAATCTTTAGTTTAAAAAAAATCTATTTTTTTAATAGCCCATTAATTTCAGATGTTGGAACAGTTTTGGATTCAGACCTCATTAAATATGTTTATAAGTGGATTGGTCCAAGCATCAGGAGTTGTTAGGAGCCCAACTTCATAAACTAGAGGGGAGGTTGTGGTGGGGGTGACAGGGTGACTGATTTATTGGATCTTCCTAGACTCACAGATGTATGTGTTAGAACTGGGAAGATTTTTAGAAAGCAGCAAGAGGCGACTAGATGCTGTAAAGGTTAGGGCTCTGGACTTAGAGTAAGGAAGACCTGAATTCAGTCTTGCTCCTGACATGAACTGTATAGTTCTAGACAAATCAGTTTAATCTTTCTCAACCTCAATTTCCTAATTGGTAAAATGGGGATAATATTAGAAACTACCTCATTAGATTATTATGTCATAACTTATATAAAAAAACTTTTGTAAACCTTAAAGTGCTTTTGAGGACTAAATATTATTAGTCTTATCCTGTTATTTTCCAAATGAAGAAACTGAGACCCTGATAGTTATCATAGAATTAGGGGTAGAACCTAGGATTTGTGACTCTTATTATAATCTATATGTAACATATTTGACATAGAATAATATATGAATATTATTATACATGATATATAATATA
>NW_025376840.1:0-3937 GCF_016433145.1 Gracilinanus agilis
AGGCAGCTTAGGCACACTAACCATCATATCAGCCAAGAGTGCAACAATATATTCAATATTCTATACCAATAATCTTCTATCTCTATAAAGAAGTAAATGAGAGATTCTCTTATGAATTCTCTATCACCATGGCTTACCATTCATTATATTATAGGTTCAAGTGTCCCCTTTCCAATAACAGTAGCAAAAATTTCTCAAACAAAATATAATAATTAATTCCAAAGTCAAGACAAGAATCTGAGACCTAAAGTATATTTTCATAATCTGGAGAATGTTTTCTTTTCATGCTTTTCTCCTTAGGACTCCTTAGGTCAGTCAGTCAGTCCAAAGTTGTTACTATTAGAAAAAGTAAGAAACTATTTGTAATTATCTATAATTTGTTTCCAAACTATTTTTTCCAGGATAATTACACGTTTCTTTCCCTCATACATTCTATTTTATGACCAAAAAAAAGCCTATTTGCTTTTCATTAGACAGGACGAACAACTCCCTACATTTCTGTCTTTGCCCTGGCTGTGTCCCATTCTTTCAATGCATTTTCTCCTCAACTCTGCCCTCAGAATTCCCATCTCTTTTCATGAATCATTAAGTGCCTCCTCCTATAAAGAAGTTTTCCCAGATTCCTCTATTGGTTAATTTCCTCCCTTCTATCTCCCTCAAATCCCACTCCCACACTGCAATTGGGAAAATTATTTTGCACATAAATTCCATGAATTAGTTTTCTGTACACATATTAAATGCTCCCTCCTATGCCTTCAACAACAGAAGCCCCTTGGGGACATGAGTATCTTGGGGTTTTTAATTTTTGTTTTTTTTTTTTTTACTTCAGAGCCTGAACATCTAGCAGAATGTTGAATATCTACCTGCCTAGTATTGTATAGGCACATAATAAGTGCTTATTCATTATTATAGTACAATTATATAATAGGCTTCACATTATGTAATCATTATATTATATATAATATGATATAATTATATGCATTCTAGAATATATTTCATATTATATAATTATCTATTGCATAGATAATTACATAGATAAGTATAGAATTATATGCATTGTATTATATAACATATTAATTATGTGAACAATTATATGATTATGTAATATTGAATTTATTAATTATATTTATTAAATATTTGTTTGTTGATCAATTGGTAGGGGCTCAGTAAATATATCTGTTAATTATTATGAAAGTGACCAAGCTTTAGCTGAGCATTAAAAAAAAAAACTCTTAATATTTGTTATAAATACTAATTTGCTAATAGGTGTTATAGAAATTATATCTTTATGTATCTATATAAAATATAGATATGCATACATGAGTGAATGGGACCAAACTAAATTATATGGCACTCCAGTGTTGAAAATTAAAAAAAATTTTTAAAACAAGGAGTTGTTTCCAACACTATCCTGTAAGAGCAGAAAAGGAGATCAAGGAGAAATCCTTAACAAATACTATGACTGCCACTTGGACATGGTGGTTCTTTCAGGCAGCTGGCCTGGCCCCCGGGTCTTTCTTTGCTTCTCCTCCTTAGTCCCTTTTCTCTTTGTTAGCAAAGTACACCAGTGTGTGCTGAGTGAGCTTGGAGCCTTTTCTTCTGAATAGTCTGCTTGACCTGAGGACTGTGGGAAGGCTTTCTTTTTTTTTTATTTTTTATTGTGGTTGATTTTTTTTTTGTTTGTTTTATTTTCATTTTTGCCATCCCTCTTTTTCCTCGCATTGCCACTGAATAGATGAGGTGGTCCAAAGGGTGCAGCCTTGTGTGCACACAAACACACACACGGAGGCACTCACAGAATGGGCGATGTCTGAAAGCCCTATTGAATCCTAATCAGGTTAAGGGGGACAGCAGAGGGGAAGTTTCAAGTCCAGAAAGGAGCGGAATCTTCCTGGGACTGCCTGGTGGGTGAGAGGGAGAGAGGATAAATGTGGCCTTTTGAATTCTGGGCCACTGCAAACAGGGATGTGTGTATTCAGAGAGAGGGATTAACCATCCCTGGGGCTACTGTTGGTTAACACATGGAAATGTCGGGCAACTTGTCTCTGCTGGAAGCTCGAGGGGCCCTGGGAGGGGATAATTGGGGAGGAGAGGAGAGTTGGGGAAGAATAATTTGGTGGTGAGGTTTTTGAAAGAGGACTGCAAGAGCAAAGCCAGAGGCGCTTCGGAGCCTGGCTGGGCCCTCGGACATCTGAGGGAAGGATGGATGGATGGCGCTTTGATCATTTATCAGTCCCCGAAGCCCAAAGCCGCTTCGCATCCTTTGTGGCTACCAGTGGGTGTCACGCTGGACACCGGAGTAAGGGGCAGCGGAATCAGAAAGAAAGTGGGGGAGGGAAGGCGGGGGACGGTGGAAGGGAGGGATGTCTTTTTCCCTTGTCGATATACACGCAGAGGTCCATCAAAAAAGGTGGCAGGCTTCAGGGTTGGGAAAGATACAGAATATGATAAAGCAGGATGGCGGGCATGTGTGATTGAACAGACCAATGAAGAGATAACATTTGAAAGCTTTACAGCTTGGAAAGCTGTTAGCAAGCTGGTGTCCTCTTCATCATGTTTAATTTTACTTTTACTACCCTTCATTTGCTCTGACGGGTTGATGTTGCCATGGTGCAGTTGGAATTCTCATAAAAGTGCTGTTACCCTTTCAAGATGGCCATTTTTTTCTAGGGTTTATACCACATTTTATAGTTATGTCAGAAGGTTTACTTGGTTTATGAATTCTCCCAGCTCTGAGATTGCTCTCAAAAACTCGGGGTTGCATTCGGCTCTTGCTGTTTCCTTTGCAATTTTCAAACAACAGGAAAATCCGTCTGTTGTATCTGGACAAAATCAAGAAAGTCTTTCCCGTGTCTTGAAGTTAATAGTAGGAAAGAAAGTGGATTTGGAGCAATCCAAGTCTCTGAGTTTCCTTGTAAAGGACGGCCACTTCTTTCCCTATTCGCTGTGTTCTAGGACTTAAGCTATAAAGTATTATATGCCTCCTGCACAAGAAAGACCATTATAAGAAAAATACTTCTGATCAGCTGTGAAACATGATGATGAATATGGAAGCTCATGAGTGAAGGAGTTAATCATTTCCTCTAAAATAATCCATGCCTGATGTGCTTCTAGACATAAAGTAAAATGATCCCCGTGTAGTTTTTCTGGGAGAACTTTGAGGGTGTTGGGTACCATTTGTGAGTAAGCGTGTGTGTGTGTGTGTGTGTGTGTGTGTGTGTGTGTGTGTGTGTGTGTGTGTGTGTGTGAAAAGGGTGATGCTTTAACCTTCCTCCAGAGGTAATTCCTGTGTATGTGCTCCTGCCATGTGACTCTATGGATGTACCGAGGAACTCAAGGGGTCTCAGTCCAAATCTCACAAAGGCCAATTTCTAGAGTATGTAGTAGATCCTGACAAAGCCAGTATAAAACTTCTGTCGCAATATTGAATCAAACTTAGTTAAACAGAATGCAAAATAAAGAGAAATTAGATCAATCAACAAGTACTCTCCCCTGTCTATTTCCCAAAGTTACCATCTCCACTGCATCCCATCCTCCATAAGACTGACATTACAATTTCTAAACTGAACTTGGCATAAGTATCCTTTTCGAGTCAAGAGGGAGGCTATGCAGGACTCATACTTGTTGAGTTCATGCACAGGCTTCTGAAGGATTGTCATTCACAAAGATGACATGGAATCCATGATCCACATACTCACTCCTTTTTAACAATTTAAACTTGTTAAATTGTTTCCTCCAGGATAAGATCAAAACACTTTGGCCTTGTTGGCATTCAGGATATAGAATCAAGGATCCTAAACTTATTTGCAAATGTACCATAGACGTTTTTGATCCAGGATTTACAGTTGATCCCCAATTTAGCTTTATTCCTTCTTCATTCCTTCCTTCTTTCCTCCCTCCCTCCCTTCCTTCCTTCTCTCCTTCCTTCCTTCCTTCT
>NW_025376841.1:0-2830 GCF_016433145.1 Gracilinanus agilis
GGAAGAACCCCACAACAGGGTGCAATGTGGAAGGTACGTGGAATCGGGATATTTCCATGCTATAAAGGGGTGAAACAGCTCTCACTGAATCACAGGCTGAGCAACCACCCCACCCCCACCTCTATCACACACACCACCTATAGTGCCGAAGCCAGTTAAAAAGAAATAGAACAAGTTTGGGGCACCCATCAAGTCATTGGCAGCTCCAGGGCCTGTTCCTGAGAGCAGCAAGATTTGGGACCCCAAAAAGCCAAAGAACGCACGTGAAATCTGAGCGCGGGAGCATAGCGCAGGAGTGGTGGAGGCGTGGGTGGAGGCAGACACAGCCACTAGCTAAAGCTCTGAAACCCTGAGTGGTGAACCAGCGTAGAGGGGTATACGACTGTGGAAGCAGCTCCCTGAGACTTGTAAAGGAACCTCTGGCAGAGGATCAAGCAAGGGGGTCCAACAAGGGGCTTGACCTTGGAAAAAAACAGAACTCAGACCTTAGGAGCCAAAAGATCATGGACAGACCCCGAGCGAGAGGATAAAGCTGAGAAGCTGCTGGGCTAATGATGGCTACCCAGACTCAGGAAGTTCAGAAGAGAAAGATAAACAACAAGAAAAAGAAGTCTTTAACGCTCGATAACTTTTACACAGAGAAAATCCAGACAACCGAGCAAACAGAGGAGGAGAACAAACAAGCATCTGGACCCTCCTCAAATAAGGAAAACTCCTCACAAACTATGGAAGAGTTCAAAACTGAAATTCTGAGGAAGATGGAAGAGATCTGGCAGGAAAATAACAGTTTAAAAGGTAGAATCTTGCAATTAGAAAGTGAGGCTCAGAAATCAAATGAACTGATAAGCAAAGTAAACCAGATTGAAAAAGAAAACCAAAAGATCATAGCTGAAAACAAAAAGTTTAGAGCTGAAAACCAGTCCCTAAAGGCTAGAATTGAGCAATTAGAAGCTAATGATCTTTCAAGACAACAAGAACAAATAAAACAAATTCAAAAGACTGAAAAAATAGAAGGAAATATGAAATATCTCAATGAGAGAGTGACAGATCAAGAAAACCAGTCTAGAAGAGACAATTTGAGAATAATTGGTCTTCCAGAAAAACCAGAAATTAATAGAAACCTGGACTCCATACTAAAAGAAATTATTCAGCAAAATTGCCCTGAAGTCCTACAACAAGAGGGCAATATAGACATTGAAAGGATTCATAGAATACCGATGACATTAGATCCAGAGAAGAAAACGGCCAGAAATATAATTGCCAAATTCAAGAGCTTTCAAGCAAAAGAAAAAATCTTACAAGAAGCCAGAAAGAGACAATTCAAATATCAAGGAACACCAATCAGGATCACACAGGATCTGGCAGCCTCCATGCTAAAAGGCCGTAAGGCTTGGAATACAATATTCAGAAAGGCAAGAGAGCTGGGCCTGCAACCAAGGATCAACTACCCATCAAAATTGACTATATATTTCCAGGGGATCATGGGCATTCAACAAAATTGAAGAATTCCAAGTATTTGCACAGAAAAGACCAGGGCTAAATGGAAAGTTTGATATCCAACCACAAAAATCGAGAGAAACCTGAAAAGGTAAATAAGAAACAGAGGGGAAAGAAAGAAAACTTATAATTTTTAAATTTGCCTTTTTAAGGGCCTCAGTAAGATCTAATTATCTGTGTTCCTATGTAGAGAAATGTTATGTATAATTCTCTGTAGTGAACTCTATTCACTATTATAGTATTCACTATTATAGTAATCAGAAGAATAATTCACAGGGTGAGGGTGGAACACTAAATAATCTAAGATGACATGGGGGATGGGAAAGAGGGGGTGAATAGCAGGGGACACCAAGAGAAACTTGAATGAATAAGAAAAATAGGATACTCTATTACACACAAAGAGGGCATGGGAAGGAGAGGGGACAAATACTATTATAAGAAGGAGAGGAAGAGAGCTTTAAGAGGTAATAATCAAACCTTACTCTCAGTGTAATCAACCTGGAGAGGGAAGAGTAGCTATACTATCCATTGGGACATAAAACTCTTATCTAACCCTTCTGAGAAAGTCAGAAGGCATAAATCAAGGGAAACAGGCGAGTGGGGAGGTCAAAAAAAAAAAAGAAAGGGAGAAGAAGGGGGAGGGAATTCATAAGGCCATTAAAAACAAAAATGGGGGGAAATAAGGGAGAGTGTAGAAAGGGAAGTTAGTCAAGGGAGGGGATAAGGGATAGGGTTTTAATAGCAAACCACTGGTTTTAAAGGAAATAGTTTAAGGAGAAGGGGTAGGAATAGGGGAGGATTTGAAAATGTCAGCAAATGCACAACTGATGATTATAACTCTGAATGTGAATGGGATGAACACTCCCATCAAAAACAGAAGCAAATAGCAGAGTGGATTAGAAACCAAAATCCTACCATATGTTGTCTTCAAGAAACACATATGAGACGGGTGGACATACACAAGTTTAAGGTTCAGGGTTTGAGCAAAATCTTTTGGGCGTCAAATGAGAAAAAGAAGGCAGGAGTGGCTATTATGATTTCTGACAAAGCCAAAGTAAAAATAGATATGATTAAAAAAGACAGGGAAGGTCATTACATCCTGATTAAAGGCAGTATAAACAATGAGGAAATAACACTGCTCAATATATATGCACCAAGTGGCATAACATCCAAATTTCTAAAGGAGAAACTGTCAGAGCTCGAGAAGGAAATAGATAGTAAAACCATACTAGTGGGAGATCTAAATATTCCTCTTTCAGATCTAGATAAATCAAACCAAAAAATAAATAAGAAAGAGGTAAGAGAGGTGAATGAAGTCCTAGAAAAATTAGAT
>NW_025376842.1:0-5735 GCF_016433145.1 Gracilinanus agilis
ATGCGCATTTCCACTAGTTTTGTCATGTGTCCTTGATCAAGACCAATTTCCAAATTGTTGGTAGTTGCATTGGTGTGGTAGTTTCGAGTCCACACCCTCAATCACCTCCACCCCCACCCTTGCATTCAGGCAGTTGTTTTTCTTAAATGTTTCCTCTCCTGCAGTCCTTCCTCTGAATGTGGGCAGCTTTCTTTACCATAAATCCCTCAGAATTGTCCTGGGTCATTGTATTGCTGCTGGTACAGAGGTCCATTACATTCAATTTTACCACAGTATATCAGTCTCTGTGTACAATGTTCTTCTGGCTCTGCTCCTTTCACTCTGCATCAGTTCCTGGAGGTCTCTCCAGTTCGCCTGGAACTCCTCCAGTTTATTATTCCTTTTAGCACAATAGTATTCCATCACCCGCATATACCACAGTTTGTTCAGCCATTCCCCAATTGAAGGACATCCCCTCCTTTTCCAATTTGTTGCCACCACAAAAAGCACAGCTATAAATATTTTCGTACAAGTCTGTTTATCTATGATCTCTTTGGGGTACAAACCCAACAATGGTATGGCTGGATCAAAGGGAAGGCATTCTTTTATAGCCCTTTGAGCATGATTCCAAATTGCCAGCCAGAATGGCTGGATCAGCTCACAGCTCCACCAGCAATGCATTAATGTCCCAATTTTGCTACATCCCCTCCAGCATTCATTACTTTCCCCTTCTTTCATTTTAGCCAAACTGCTAGGTGTGAGGTGATACCTCAGAGTTGTTTTGATTTGCATTTCTCTAATTATTAGAGATTTGGAACACTTTCTCATGTGCTTATTGATACTTTTGATTTCTTTACCTGAAAATTGCCTATTCATGTCTCTTGCCCATTTATCAATTGGGGAATGGCTTGATTTTTTATACAATTGCTTTAACTCCTTGTATATTTGAGTAATTAGACCCCTGTCAGAGTTTTTTGTTATAAAGATTTTTTCCCAGTTTGTTGTTTCCCTTCTGATCTTGACTACATTGTTTTTGTTTGTGCAAAACCTTTTTAGTTTAATATAATCAAAACCATTTAATTTACATTTTGTGATTTTCTCTAACTCTTGCTTGGTTTTAAAGTCTTTCCTTTCCCAAAGATCTGACAAGTATACTATTCTGTGTTCACTTAACATGTTTATAGTTTCCCTCTTTATATTCAAGTCGTTCACCCATTCTGAATTTATCTTGGTGTAGGGTGTGAGATGTTGATCTAGACCTAATCTCTCCCGTATTGTTTTCCAAATTTCCCAGCAGTTTTTGTCAAATAGTGGATTCATGTCCCAAAAGTTGGGCTCTTTGGTTTTATCATACACTGTCTTGCTGATGTCATTTATCCCAAGTCTATTCCATTGATCCTCCTCTCTGTCTCTTAGCCAGTACTATTTTGTTTTGATGACTGCTGCTTTATAGTATAGTTTAATATCTGGTACTGCTAGGCCCCCTTCCTTCAAATTTTTTTTTCATTATTTCCCTTGATATTCTTGATCTTTTGTTATTCCAAATGAAATTTGTTATAGTTTTTTCTAATTCAGTAAAGAAGTTTTTTGGTAGCTTGATAGGTATGGCGCTAAATAGGTAAATAGAATTGGGTAGAATTGTCATTTTTATTATGTTAGCTCGACCTAACCATGAGCAATCAATGGCTTTCCAATTGTTTAGATCCAGTTTTATTTGTTTGGAAAGTGTTTTGTAGTTGTTTTCATATAATTGCTGTGTTTGTTTTGGTAGGTAGATTCCTAAGTATTTTATATTGTCTAGGGTGATTTTAAATGGTGTTTCTCTTTCTACCTCTTGCTGCTCTAATGTGTTGGAAATATATAGAAATGCTGATGATTTATGTGCATTTATTTTGTATCCTGCAACTTTGCTAAAGTTGTTGATTATTTCTACTAGCTTTTTAGTTGATTCTCTAGGAATTTTTAAATAGACCATCATATCATCTGCAAAGAGTGATAGCTTAGTCTCCTCATTTCCTATTTTATTACCTTCAATTTCTTTTTCTTCTCTAATTGCTACTGCTAGTGTTTCTAGTACAATGTTAAGTAATAGAGGTGATAGTGGGCATCCTTGTTTCACTCCTGATCTTATTGGGAAGGCTTCTAATTTATCCCCATTGCATTTCTTTTTAGGATGATGTTTAAACTTTTTCTTTTGTCATGATGTTCTGGTAAACCAATAATTCTTATATTGTCTCTTCTAGCTCTGTTCTCCAGATCTTTGAATGAATCAGTGTACTGTTTCATATTCTCCTCAAATTTTTCATTTTTTAAATTTTGTTTTATATATTTTTGATGCCTTGTGAAGTCATTTGCTTTTAGTTGTTGAGTTCTGTTTTTTAAAGACTGAATTTCATCCCTGGCTTTTTGGTCATCATTCTCCTTCTGGTCTGATTTTCTTTGTAGATCATCTTTTGCTTTCTTTGCTTCATGTTCAAGCTGGTCAATTCTGGCTTTTAAGACTTTATTTTCTTGTTTTAGTTCATGTATTTCCATTTTCCAATTGTCTTCAGCCTGTCTTGTTTGTTTTTTGAGTTCCTGAAGTTCTTGAGTTAATTGAATTTTGAGATCTTCCCAAGCCTGTGTCCAATTTGCTGGAACTTCTTCCTCTTCTTCTATTTCATTTGCTCTCTTTTCACTTCCTTGAAAGAAGCTGTCAGTTGTCATTTCTTTTCTATTTTTCTGTTCTTTACTCATATTTTTTTCCTTTTCTGTTCTGCTACTTTAGGCAGATTGATTTAATGAGCTTTGATGAAAGATCTTCCCTCCTCTGGCAATGGAGAAGGGGTGTTGGAATTTCCCAGCCCTCAGAAGACTTCTTGTCTGTCCAATTGATGGGATTAAGCCTGTATTGATTGGATTACTCTGTATTGCTTAATGTGCCCTAAGGCTAAAACCTCAAGAGGAAGAAAAAAGGAAGTGGGGGACAAGATGGAGTGTTTTTGCTGAGCTGTCCAGCAGTAGGGTCCCCCTGTTCTGTCCTGCTGTTTAACCTGGTTTTCTTTCCTCTTGAAGCCCTTTGTTCTCTATCTTGTTGTGGTAAAGGCAGGTCCTCTGATGTTTGGCTCCATCTAAGCCTCCATCTTCCAAGCGTTTTTGCTCTCTTTCTCTGGCTTTCTCTTCCACTCACCTCCCTGGTGCCTGTGTTCAACTCCCTGAGTTTAGTGCCAGCAAGGCCCTCTTTCTAGGCCTGTGTGCCTGCCTGCCCAGAGATTTCAGGAGCCTCTGGAGACTTCACACAGTGCATGGGGGAGGGGTCCTGGGATTCCCCTTTTATACCCTCAGACCCAATAGTTCAAGAATGAAGGCCTCTTTCTTGGTGTACCTTGTTAGCTCTCCATCAGTAGGATCCCCCTACTCTGTTCTGTTGTTAGATTTTGTCCTCTTTCTTCTCGAAGAGCATTGTTTTCTATCTTGGTGTGGAAAGGGTGCTTAGGTTTTAAGATTTGCTCTGTCTAAGCCACCATCTTCCCAGAATTCTCCCAATTCACTTTTTTTTAAAATTTTTATTTATTTATTTATTTGTTTTTAACATTAATAATCATTTTTAACATGGTTACATGATTCATGCTCCTACTTTCCCCTTCACCCTCCACATTCCCCCCCCCCCCCATGACCGACGCACATTTCCACTGGTTTTGTCATGTGTCCTTGATCAAGACCTATTTCCAAATTGTTGGTGGTTGCATTGGTGTGGTAATTTCGAGTCCACATCCCCAATCATGTCCACCCCGACCCATACGTTCAAGCAGTTGCTTTTCTTATATGTTTCCTCTCCTGCAGTCCTTCCTCTGAATGTGGGTAGCATCTTTACCATAAATCCCTCAGAGCTGTCCTGGGTCATTGCATTGTTGCTGGTACAGAAGCCCATTACATTCGATTTTACCACAATATATCAGTCTCTGTGTACAATGTTCTGCTGGTTCTGCTCCTTTCGCTCTGCATCAGTTCCTGGAGGTCTCTCCAGTTCACCTGGAACTTCTCCAGTTTGTTATTCCTTTTAGCACAATAGTATTCCATCACCAGCATATACCACAGTTTGTTCAGCCATTCCCCAATTGAAGGACATACCCTCCTTTTCCAGTTTGTTGCCACCACAAAAAGCACAGCTATAAATATTTTCGTACAAGTCTGTTTACCTATGATCTCTTTGGGGTACAAACCCAGCAATGGTATGGCTGGATCAAAGGGCAGGCATTCTTTTATAGCCCTTTGAGCATGATTCCAAATTTCCAGCCAGAATGGCTGGATCAGTTCACAACTCCACCAGCAATGTATTAATGTCCCAATTTTGCCACATCCCCTCCAACATTCATTACTCTCCCCTTCTTTCATTTTAGCCAATCTGCTATGTGTGAGGTGATACCTCAGAGTTGTTTTGATTTGCATTTCTCTAATTATTAGAGATTTGGAACACTTTCTCATGTGCTTATTGATACTTTTGATTTCTTTACCTGAAAATTGCCTATTTAAAAAAGCAATTGAGTCCAAGATGAGATAAGTAATCCCAAGGTTTTCTTTCTGGTGAGAGACAGAGCCATGAATAGAACTCAAGACCCTTGGCACATTAATAGGATCCAATTCCCTAGAACAATGAAGTGGATAATTCTCTAATTTATTTCAAAAAGTTCTTTTAATGTTTTGATCCTTAAAATAAATGACATCAGCTTATGGAGGAAAAAATTTACTGCTGGGAATCAGGAGGTAAGGACAATAAGTCTAACTATTACTAATTCATCATTCATTGCATTCAGGTCCTAGGAGTTACTCAGTTTTATGAAATCCCAGAGTTAGGAATTCTGCCACCAAGAAAATTAGGTGCAAAGCTCTAACTAAACAGTATTAGAGAATTGTCTGAAGTTCAGAGAGGTTAAATTACCTATTAAATAAATGTCAAAGGCAGAATTTGAACATGTCTTTTTGATTCCATGTCCATCTTTGTCTACCATGTCATGAACTTTCTTATCATGAAGGTACTTATAGTTATACTGTGAAATTTAAGGTGTATGATTATGTCTGGTCAGTAGTTTATTGCATCAGATATCAGTGAATAGTCAATGGATAAACAGGCCTTCAATTTGGTTATATTTTATTGATGAAAATATTACCCTAGTAATTACTCTTGGCATACAACTGATAGAACAAAAACACGAAGGAATTCAAAGGCATTCAATCACAATGAAGTGCCATAGTCATCTATGTGATATATAAATAGCCCTGGAAATTATCATGACATTTTTTAAAGTTTCATTGGTACATTTTCTATACATAAGTCATTTCCTAACATGGCATCTTATTCTTTACTATCCAGTGAACTTTCCATCTTTGAAGCAAAGGAAAATAATTCAACAAAACCAAGCGAAACAGATTGGTTAACAATCTGACCACCAGCATGGAATTTTGCATCTGTAGTTCTCAGGCTCACAATTGTTTCACCATTTCATTTCCAAATCAGAAAATAGTCATCAGAGGCAGAGTTCAGCTATCTTTTAATGTTTTTGTTTACAATATTGTCATCTCCATATATTGTTTTCTTGATTTTGCTTCCTTTATTCTATCAGTTCATAATGTGTTCATATATTTCTTTAAAGTATTTATTTCTTATTGCTCTTCAATTTTCAATTATATTCACATTTCACAGTTCTGGCAATCAATATATATCCACTTTGATTTAACTGAAAAAGATGCTGCCATGAACATATATATATATATATATA
>NW_025376843.1:0-2397 GCF_016433145.1 Gracilinanus agilis
CACACACACACACACTAAGACCTGCACGCCCGGGAGGGAGCCTCCGGCCGGGGAGACCCTCCAGCCCCTGCCCCAGGCCAACAGCCCCCCCACCATCGCTCCCCAGGTGCAAAGGCTGCGCACGTCGCTGCAAGGGAGGAGGCCCCCCCCGAAGGTGAGGCTCACCGACACCTCGGACACCGGCTGGTCCAACCCCCTCATTTTAAAAATGGGGAAACTGAGGCCGGGCCGGCACCCTGGGGGCGGGGGCCGTGATTCCCTTCTGAGCAACGGGGACCCCAGAAAAGTGCGGCTGGGCAGCTGCCCGGGCTCCCCTCTCCCCTCTCCAGGCGCCCCCGGGGGCCCCGGCACACCTGCAAGAAGCTCACGCGCGGCGCCTGGCAGAGATCGGAGCCCAGGCGCAGAGTCTGGAGAAGCTCCGGGCAGGTACGAGGCCCCCCGGGGTGCGCAGGGAGCCCCGTGTCCCCCCCCCCCCCGCAGGGCGCAGACGCAGCCTCGCTCTCCCCGCAGAGGTCGGGCAGCAGCTCGGCAGCCTGGCGGGGGGCTCCGGCGTGCTGGCGCAGCTGATGCTGGCGATGCAGGCCCACGAGGAGAGGACGCAGCTGGCTCTGGACGCTCTCGGGGACCGCGTGGAGAGGCTGCAGGCGCGGTGAGCCCCGGCCAGGGCTCAGGCCTGGGGGAGGGGCGGCAGGGCCGGCTGACCCCTCTGCCCCGGCCTCCTTTCCTCCTTCCCAGGACTCCGCAGGGCCTCCCAGCAGGGACGAAGGAGGACGTAGCAGCCCCCCTGGGCCTCCAGGACCTGCCAGCCAGCGGGGGCAACCTGACATCGGAGATCCGGTGAGGCCTCGTGTGGGGGCCGGCCTGGGAGGGGGCTTAGAGAGGGGACCGGAAAGGGGAGGGGAGCGGCTCAGCCTGGCGGGGTGACCCTGGGCAAGTCACTCCACCCCAACTGGGCCCTCACCCTCTTCTGCCTCGGAGCCGACCCAAGCAGCACCCCAAGACAGAAGGTCGAGTTCAACAAGCATTCCTGGGACTTGGAGTCTCGGGCCTCGAGCTTCCTGCCCTGGAAAATGGGCTGAACCAAATAGCCTGGCAGGCCCAGGTCCCCCCAAAGAACTAGGATGCCTCCCCGGGAGACCTAGACAAAGGCCTCCTCATTCTGACACTGAGGTCCGGGTGGGGAAGGGGCTGAGGATCCCGGACACCCCATCTGAAAGAGGAGAAAACGGAGGCCCGGGGAGCCAAATGGACCTTCCCTCGGTCTTTGTGCGGTGCCCAGGCACCCTCGGAGCCCCCCAAAGCCCAGAGGCCTTCAGCCCCTCCTCCTCCTCTTGGCCCAGGGCCCTGCACACGGCCTATCTCCAGGCGGGGGGCAGAGACCCCGCAGTCCTGGCCGGAGTGGGGGAGCTCTACCTGGAGGCGGCCCTGCTGGAAGGGAGGCCTCAGCAGAAGCGTAAGTGGGCCCGAGTGCCCGTCCTGAGAGCCCACGGGGGGCGGGGGGGCAGGAAGGGCTCCCCAGCGGCTATCCCAGCCGAGGCGGGGCGCTCAGGATGAGCCAGGACAGAGCAGAGGCAGCGAGCTTCCTCGACCATCCGGGCTTCCATGAAGGGAGCCCCGGAAGGCTCCAGAGCCGGGGAGGTGCGAGCTCTGGCCCAAGAGGGCCGGATGTGGCCGGGGACAAGCCTGGGGAGGCCAGAGGGGCGGGAGGTCAGAGCCCGGCACCACCTCGGTCCCCAGGGAAGGCCAGAGCTGGTCCCCGGCCGCCGGACACACGGCTGCAGACCCTGGACGCGCTGAATGGGCAGCTAGAGGCCGAGATCCTGGCTCTGCAGATCCAGAGAGGAGGCCGCAGGGCCCTGCAGGGTGAGGCTCGAGTCCCCCTCACGCCCCCCTCACGCCCAGGAAGGCGCCTGCCCAGGCCGGGGCGTCCTTGCCAGGGCAGCCAACAAGAGACTCTGGGGAGGCCGGAGGTGCCAGAGCGCTGAGCCCATTTCACTGCCGGGGAAACTGAGGCACCCCCACCCCCACCCCGCCTCCTGCACTGGCTGCCCTTTCACCCATCCCCCTTCCAAGCCCAGCCACCCCGGCAGCCCTAGAGCTGCCCCAGGCCCAGGCTGAGGCAGCCTCCAGAGAGACTAGAAGAGGGGCGGCTCTGGGTTCGGATTTGGGAGGGCACAAGGAGAGTCTCTGCGGGGGGCTGCTCAGGGACCCTCCAAACCGTCCAGCCTCTAGGCAGGGTCTCCCCACTTTGGCACCGGCCCCACCTCGGCCACCTCCTCCATCTTATCCCCAGAGGTGGGGGGAGGGGCCCCATCGGAACTGAGTGAACAAAGAGGATCCGGGTTCAAATCCAGCTTCAGACTCGTCTGTGGAAGCCACCTTTTGGCTCTGCAAATG
>NW_025376844.1:0-1320 GCF_016433145.1 Gracilinanus agilis
CAGCCGGCACCCACGCCTCTGCTCAGCCGGCACTCTGCGCGCCCAGCGTCCACTCTCTGCTCCCGCGCGCGCTCAGCTTTTCGCGTGCGTTCTTGACTTAATGGGGTCCTAAGTCTTGCTGCTCTCAGGAACAGGTCCCGGAGCTGCTGATGACTCGACGGGTGCCCCAAACTTGCTCTATTTCTTTTTAGCTGGGTTCGAAGCTATAGGTGAGTGTGGAGGGGGTGGGGGTGGGGCGGTTGCTCAGCTCGCGATTTAAGGAGAGCCCTTTTTAGCCTGGAAATGTCTCGATTCCACGTACCTTCCACGCTGTGCCCTGTTGTGGGGTTCCTCCGTTCGTCTGGACTTGTTTTTATGTCCCCTTGAGGAGTTTTGTGTGTTTTGGTCAGGAGAGGTTAAGAGCTGCTTCTTACTCTGCCGCCATCTTAACCCGGAACCACCAAGTTATGTTTTTTGAATGTTTCATGGGACACTGAGAGATTAAGTGACTTAAGCTACCTGTTAAAACATTTTTTCTTCTATTGGGCCTAAATGTATCACCTTGTAAACCTGAGTTATTGTTTCTAATTATGTTTTTTGGGACCAGCCAAACAAATACAGATAGTTCTTGCTATATGTAAATTCATATTACACTCATTTGACTTCAGTAAAGAATTCTGAAAGAAACTCATTCCAAGAAACACCTATGGTAACTTCGAGCGCTCTCTCTCTCTCTCTCTCTCTCTCTCTCTCTCTCTCAGCTCCTGCCCTTTGGCTCAGCTCTTGGTAGCTACCCTTCTCCCCAACCAAAACAAAACAAAAAAAAACCTGCAGGTGAAGGGATAGGTGGAGAGGCCACCAATACCTCTGCTGCTGGTTTGGGATGCTGAGAGAGGAGACCTTTTCCCAGCCAGACTTATCTGTCCTTATGTCTGCCCAGGTGTGTCTGTGTTTGACTTTCCTCTTGGTACCATTTGTCTATTTCTGGCCTCTGCATGTTGCCCATCCTTTCATGTCTGTGTTGAGACCCCATGTGTCTTTCCCTAGCCTGTCCTTTTGCTTGTCCTAACATGGCTAACATCCCCTGTAGCCTCCCCTCCCTGACTCATTGTTTCTCCTCATTTCTCTTTCTCTGACCTGCACTTTGTAAAGGTTAAAATTAATGGTTAGACAATGATTATATGAAATTATGTGATCACCAGTATTATATCTTGAGTCAGAAATTTATTTACAAATAGAGAGGAAACAATAAAGAAGAGATACATGAGTGGCATAGAGAAGTTATTTATCCTATCAGCCTAAATGTTTTGCTCCAGGTCTGTTTAATCCAGGCAGAGATTA
>NW_025376845.1:0-1836 GCF_016433145.1 Gracilinanus agilis
TGTAGAGAAACCTTATGAGTGTAATGAAGGTGGCAAGAATTTGAACCACTGAGGAAAACTCACTAAATATCAGAGAATTTTATAGCAGAAAGAAAACTTTTAAAGTAAAGAAGGTGAAAAAGTCGCAGGGAAAACTTTACTGAACATGAAAAATGGAGAGAAACCATTTATATGTAAAGAATATGGAAAAGCCTTTAGCCACTAGTCATCTTCAATTAACCATTAGGGAATTCAAAATAGAAATAACCTAAAGGAACTTAATGTGGAAAAGCCTTCAGTTAGAGGGAATATCTTATTCCACAGCAGAGAATTCACACTGTGGGGAGAAATACACCCAAATTTAATCATTCCTGTATCCCTCAAATTTTGATGTTATCTCCTCATTGTCATTTTCTCTAATTAAATTGTTGATTATTTCTGATTTTAACTTTGATTCATTTTTTCTTTAGAATAAGGTTTAGTTTCCAATAAAATTTTAGTTTTTATTTTTGTTGGCCTTTGATGAGTGTAATTTTTATTGTATTATGATCAGAAAAGTATGCATTTATATTTCTGTTTTTTTTTTTTTTACATTTGGTTGTAAGGTTTTTATGCTGTCACTTTTGGTGAAGGTGCTATATAATGCTGAGAAAAACTATATTCCTTCTATTCCCATTCAGTTTTCTCCAAAAGTCTATTATAGCCCCACTCTGCTCCTTGTTGCCTCAGTACTCTTTTGCCATGTGAGGTTTCTTGCCCTCTCTGCTTTTTGTGTCAAGTGGCTCAGGCTGGGTTCATTCCCTTTCCCATTTTGCAACTTTATCACCTCTGGTGAAGTCATAGTGTGTTGAGCTTGTCCAAATTCTGCTGGTTCTCACTGATGCTGAGCTGCTTTGGGCTATACTGTCTTTCTTCCCCCCACTGAGATAGGTTTCTCCTGATTTCTCTTGTTTTGAGGCGATTTATTTTCTTTTGTGTGTGTGTGTAGGGATCAGGGAGTGTGGAGTATCCTTTACTCCATTATCTTAGCTCTCAGCATTAGGAAAACTTCTAATAGTGATTAAACTCTTTGAAAGTATCACACCATGCATGGTGATTTGTAATAACCACCCATGGATTATACATTTGGTGTAGTTTTGTTTCCCCAAAGGAACTTTAGGCTGTAATGATCTGGAAAAAGTATCATAAAGGTTTGCCATGTGTCACATAGTAGTCAAAACTGCAACATTGGGTACATATTGTTTAATACATTGAGAGGTAAAGACACTGTCCTTGCTAGGATATTCCTTAGTGCTGTCATAAGGAGGAGGCACATTGCTTACTCAGTTCATCATGGGAGGCTGATGGAATATCTAAATGGACCTCTAAGCTGTTAGATTAAAAAATCATTTGATGTTCCTTTTTGTTCTAAACTTCATAATCATTCATAGAACATACATGAATATGACAAAAATGTTCACATGTTAAAGCATAAATTCCAATCTTTAATTTGAAACAGTTTATATTAACTGTGACAAGATGGCAACACTAACTTCACATTGGCTTCCTATTCCCCCCTTGGAATGCTGTTTCTTCTGGTTATTTTTCTGTGTGGTGTTGTTGTTCCTTAGGACTTGTTAGCCAGTGTCTCTACCGTTCTTTTCCTTTTCTTTGTCATTTTTACATTTGTCTTTTCTTGAGGTACACTGATATTTTATTACATCCACTTATTCCCTTATTCAGATGTGTTTAAATATTCCCTCATTCTTACACATCACACCCCAGGCATTTGGCTGAGACCTAGGACTCTAAAAGCAATGGCAGTCTCTGTTTTTAAGGAGCTCACATTCTCATGGGGGAGACAGCATACAAGTATTG
>NW_025376846.1:0-2503 GCF_016433145.1 Gracilinanus agilis
TTCTGTAATTGAATGGCCCTGTGACCCTGGAGAAGTCATTTACCATCTCTAAACCTTTTTTTCTCCCATATGTAAAATGAAGGGGTTCAAATATCTACTTTCTTAAGTCCCTTCCCCCTGTGCTTCTGAAGCCTTACTTATGAAGGACCTAAACTAAATCAAGTATATGCTGGGTAAATCCAATGATAAATTTTGCCTTCTGTTCACTGCCCCTGCCCCCACCCACCCCGTGCTATTCCCCCCATCTTAGTGCTATCTTCCATTACCTTCTTAAAAGGGTGACTGCACATGAAGCAAACTCCTCTAGTTAGGCTTCTGCTCTCGATTCCTCACTTTTACATACAAATACTCAAATCCCCAATCCCCACACCAGAATAAGACTGGCCTTAAGGAAGTTAATTCTATTTAAAGGAAGCTGATTTTGAGTGACTGCTCCAACTTCTTTCTCTAGCTGGAGATTCACATTACCTCCTGAAAAGCATTTTTTCCCACATGTAAAGCACCCCCACCACTCCCCCTCCCCAATATCATATGATCAGAGGGTATCTTCTGTATCAGAGCACTAACCTTTTGCCCTGATTCCTGGAAATTCCTAGACATCCTTTTCTGTAGTGCGTTCAACTCAGTTTCTAGCTTATGTGGGAGGTCAAGAGAACTTACAAGCTCAAGATTAACTAAAAAAGAAATTAGAGAAAGTTGTTAAGAACAGAGCAGAGGAAGTCAGGGAAGGAAGGAAGAGAATGTGAAAGGGAGATGCTTTCAAAAGGGCAGCTTGGAGCTGACACTCACCTATCCGTACAGCCTGCTGTTGCACCTCATCTTCTAACTGGGCAATTTGAAACTTGAGGGAATCACACTCGAATGGTAAATGGACCAAGCTGCTTATAGACTGCTTGGCAATAAGCTTTTTTTCTTCTGAACTCAAAGAATAAGCGTCCTCCATCTGCTTAAAGGACTTGCCTGAGATTGGGCTTGCTTTGGGTATATAAGGGTGACTCCTGGTAGAGGTGATAAAGGACTTTAGTTCACTTGGGATGCCTTTGCCAGCTGTGGTGTCAGGGAGAGTAGAGCTCTCTGGAACAAAAGGGGTTTCTGATGTAGGAATGGTTACCCCCGGTAAAGTTGGAGATGGAGTGGGAACTCCAGTAGAAGGTAAAAGAGATGAAATTTGAGGTCTAGTAGGAGGTAAAAGAGATGAAGCTCGACTTTGAGGCTCTGAGCCAAGGGGCAAGTATAGGCTTCTGAGGATTACTGCTTTAAGGGTATCTGGATCAAGCTTACGACCCAAATAGGCTAGAGTGTCTTCATCAGGGGTGATGCCCAAAGCAGAAAGTAAAGACAAAATATCATTGCTTACTGCGCCAGCAGTAGATGGTGGGAGAGCAGTGGTGCCTGGTTGGCCAGCGGTAGATGGCCGGACAGCGGCGCTTCGTCGGCCATAGGTATGTGGTCGGGCACTAGCCATGCTTCGTTGGACAGAGGGAAGTGGTCGGCCAGCAGCAGTGCCCGGCAAGCTAGGGGCATATGGCGGGAGAGCAGTAGTGCCTGGTAGGCCAGCACCAGATGGAGGGAGAGCAGTGGTGTCTGGTAGGCCAGCACCAGATGGAGGGAGAGCAGTGGTGTCTGGTAGGCCAGCATCAGATGGAGGGATAGCAGTGATGTCTGGTTGGCCAACAACATATGGTGGGAGACCAGTGGTGCCTGGCAGGCCAGCTCCATATGGCAAGAAATCAGCGGTGCCTGGTAAGCCAGTGCCATATGGCAAGAAATCAGCGGTGCCTGGTAGGCCAGCACCATATGGTGGGAGACCAGTGGTGCCTGGTAGTTCAGAGCCATATGGAGGGATAGGAATGGTGCCTGGTAGGCCAGCGCCATATGGAGGGATAGGAATGGTGCCTGGTAGGCCAGCGCCATATGGAGGGATAGGAATGGTGCCTGGTTGGCCAGCTTCAGATGGCGGGAGAACAGCAGTGCCTGGTTGGCCAGCTTCAGATGGCGGGAGAGCAGTGGTGCCTGGTAGGCCAGCATCAGATAGTGGGAGAGCAGGGGTGCCTGGTAGGCCAGCATCAGATGGTGGGAGAGCAGTGGTGCCTGGTAGGCCAGCATCAGATGGAGGGAGAGCAGGGGTGCCTGGTAGGCCAGCATCAGATGGAGGGAGAGCAGTGGTGTCTGGTAGGCCAGCATCAGATGGCGGGATAGCACTGGTGCCTGGTAGGCCAGCATCAGATGGAGGGAGAGCAGTGGTGCCTGGTAGGCCAGCATCAGATGGAAGGAGAGCAGTGGTGCCTGGTAGGCCAGCATCAGATGGAGGGAGAGCAGTGGTACCTGGTAGGCCAGCGTCAGATGGCGGGATAGCAGTGGTGCCTGGTAGGCCAGCATCAGATGGCGGGACAGCAGTGGTGCCTGGTAGGCCAGCAGCAGATGGTGGGAGAGCAGTGGTGTCTGGTAGGCCAGCAGCAGATGGCAGGACAGCAGTGGTGCCTGGTAGGCCAGCAGCAGATGG
>NW_025376847.1:0-7630 GCF_016433145.1 Gracilinanus agilis
TATATATTATTAAGTTTAAATTTTAAATTTATTACATATTTTTATTATTAAGTACATTATTAAAGATATTTCCTTAAAATTTCTTAAAATATGCCTATGATCTTTTTTTGATCTGAGTTTTTAGGTAGTGTAATGATTCTAAAATTATCTGTCCTCATTCTGTTTTCCAGGTCAGTTGTATTTCCAATGAATTGTTCACATTTTCTTCTAATTATTCAATGTTTTGATTTTGTTTCGTTTCTTGGTGTATCATGAAGTTATTAGCTTCCACTTAACTAATGATTTGATGCCTCTTTTTCTGTTTAGTCAATTCTAATTTTTTAGTTGTTTTCTTCAGTGAATTTTTATACTTTTTTGTGCTTTCTTTACTAAGATATTGATTCATTTTTTATGATTCTCTTGCATCACTCTCATTTTTTCCCAAATTTCTCCTAAACCTGTCTTATTTTATTTTTTAAAATCCCTTTTGGGGTTCTTCCAGAAATTCTTTTGGGGATTAAACTAATTCAAATTTTTCTTTAAGGCTCTGTGTATACCCATTTGACATTATTGTCCTGTTCTCAATTTACATTCTGAGCTTTCCTCTCACTAATAGTAATTTTTTGTGGTCAGGTTTTTTTTTGTTTGCTTGTTTTCCAAGCTATTTCTTGACTTCTTTAATTTTAAAGGATTCTCTGCCCCAATCCTCAGAATTTTTTGTGCTCCTATTATCTGAGCTAATTCTGGAGACCTTTAAATGTTTAGTTTTTCTAAGGTGGTATTGAAGGAAAGATGTGGTCATTGATCTCCAGGCTTGTGCTTTGGTCCGTGGGCAACCATAAATACTCTTTACTACCTTGGAACTTTGTCGAGTATCCCTGGGCCCCACTAGCTACTTACTCTAGTGTTACTGGTCCTCTTCACCCTGGAAATGCAATCTGGGTTGCTACCCAGATTCCCATATGAGCAATGAAATAGTCCTATACCCAATGTCAGCAAAGTTTCACAGTAATCACCTTCTAACCAGTCGTCCTTTCCCCCTTACCATCTGTGGCCTAAGAGTTCCAGAAGTCACAGCCACCAATTCAACTACCCCCAAGGCTTGCACTGCCTTGCCAAGTGGAGCCGGTTGTTGACTTTCCAGGTTTTGTCTACCTGTACTCCACTCTCACACCAGTGAGACAGATCTGTCCTGTTCACCTTCTAAGTTTTCTTGGGCTATAAAATTAATTTACTTTGTATTCTTGTTGATTCTGATCTCCAGAATTCATTTTAAGTTGTTGTTTTAAAGTTGTTTGGTGGAGAATTTAAAAGAGTTCATTTTAACTCTGCTCCACCTCAAATTCTCTCTAAATCATTTCAAATTTTTAAGCACCAGACTAAATGTACTTTAAGGTCTCCTGCAACTGTAAACAACAACAAAAACTATGTGTGTTTGTGTGTGTGTGTTTATTCAGTTCACAAAGTAAATTATAGATTTCAAAATATTATTACCTAGATTAGTGATGGCGAATCTTTTGGGAACAGAGAGCCAGGTCCTGCTCCAACCACACCCCCCAGAGAGAATGCCATGCCCATCCCTCCAGAAACCATATGCCATGATCCCCCCAGAGATGGCATGCCGTGTCCCCTCTTATCCACACAGGGGAGGGAGAAAGTGGTCCCATTGGGCTATTTGGTGGAGGGGAAGATGAAGGGAGGAGTGTCTTCAGTGAGTGTAGAAAGGGGGAGAAGAGTGGCCCAAGGGCTCTGCTCCCCTCAAGTTCTGCCACCTGTGAGCTGCCCACCTTACCCACTTTGTGCTCCCATTGGGATGCTGGGCAGGAGGGTGGGGGAGGTGAAAAAATGTCATCAGGTATGGTGGAGAGGGGGAGGGGAACAGCTCTGCCCTAGTCCCTCTGCCTTTCTAGTAACAAACTCAGTGGAAGGGAGGGAGGGCAGTCACAGGCCCACAGACAGCACTCTGTATGCCATCTTTAGCACCCATACCATAGGCTTGTCATCACTGACCTAGATTAAAAGGTAATGTGATGTATTAAGAGTTCTAATGAAAAGTAAATAGAGTTGAAATCTAGAGTAGGGAATTAATTTATGGGTGAAGTACAACCATCACTGAAAGGTAGGGAGGTAGTCACATGTCAAAGACTTTTCATCTTGGGGCAGAGAAGTCTAGAACTTGTCTAGAGAAAAGAAAAAGCAAAAGAAAGTATTTGGGGTAATTAAGAATATGGATCCAGAGTTCCGGGTTAAGATGGTGGTAGAGTAAAAAGCAGCTGCTCAACCTCTCCTAACCAAAGCAAATAGAACTCCTCAAGGGGACACAAAAACAAATCCAAACGAATGAAGGGACCCCACAACAGGGCACAGCATTGAAGGTATATGGAATTGGGCCATTTCCAGGCTACAAAGGGGTGAAACGGCTCTCACTAGAGCCCTAGCTGACAAAGCCCCTCCCCCAACCCTCACACCACCTACAGTGCCAAGGCCAGCACACAAGAGTTAAAGCAGGTTTGGGGCACCCATTAAGACATTGCCAGCTCCAGGACCTGCTCCTGAGAGCAGCAAGACTTAGGACCCCAAGAGGCTAAAGAACGCACACAGACTTTGAACACAGACTTTGAACCCAGGCCCAGGTAAAGGCATTCCTGTAGGCGTGGACAAGGATCTTGAGCACAGGCTTGGACCTCTAGTGGGGACCCTGTGCAGACGGGAGCACAGCTGTGGAAGCAGCACCCTAAGATTGTTGAAGAAGCCTCTGGCAGAGGGGCAGACAGGGGGACCACCAGGAGGCTTGACCCCGAAAACAATGAGACCTGAGACCTCTGGAGCCTAGAGATAACAGACAAATCCTGAGTGTGAGGATAAAGCTGAGAAGGCCCAGGGCTAAAAATGGCAAGCCAAAATCAAAAACACTAGAAGAGAAAGATCATCAAGAAGAAATCTGTAACACTTGACAACTTTTACACAAAGAAAATCCAGACAACAGAGCAAACAGCAGAGGAGAACAAATAAGTAATCATATGCAAACCTTCCCAAAATAATGAAAACTGGCCACAAGCTATTGAAGAGTTCAAATCTGAGATGATGAGAAAGATGGAAGAGATCTGGCAAGAAAATAACAGTTTAAAAGACAGAATTTTGCAATTGGAAAGTGAGGCTCAGAAATCAAAGGAACTGATAAGCAAATTGAACACCAGAAATGACCAGATTGAAAAGTAAAACCAGTCCCTAAAGGCTAGAATTGAGCAATTAGAAGCTAATGATCTCTCAAGACAGCAAGAATAAATAAAACAAAGTCAAAAGACTGATGAAATAGAAGGAAACATGAAATACCTCAATGACAAAGTGACAGACCAAGAAAACAGGTCTAGAAGAGACAATCTGAGAATCATTGGTCTTCCTGAAAAAGCAGAAATTAATAGAAATTTGGACTCCATACTAAAAGAAATTATTCAGCAAAATTTCCCTGAAGTTCTACAACAAGACAGCAATATAGACATTGAAAGGATCCATAGATCACCCTCTACACTAGACCCACAAAAGACAACCCCCAGGAATATAATAGCCAAATTCCAGAGCTTGCAAGTAAAAGAAAAAAATTTTACAAGAAGCCAGAAAGAGACAATTCAGATATCAAGGAGCACCAATCAGCATAACACAGGATCTGGCAGCCTCCACACTAAAAGACCTCAAGGCTTGGAATATGATATTCAGAAAGGCAAGAGAACTGGGTCTTCAACCACAGATCAACTACCCATAAAAACTGACTATATACTTCCAGGGGAAGTATGGGCATTCAATAAGATAGAAGATTTCCAAGTATTTGCACAGAAAAGACCAGGCCTAAATGGAAAGTTTGATATCCAACCACAAAAATTGAGAGAAACATGAAAAGGTAAATAAGAAACAGAGGGGAAAGAAAGAAAACTCATATTTTTTAAATTTGTCTTTAAGGGCTTCAATAAGATCTAATTATCTGTATTCCTATGTGGAGAAATGCTATGTATAATTCTCTGTAGTGAACTCTATTCACTATAATAGTATTCACTATTATAGTAATCAGAAGAATAATTCATACAGAGAGGTTGGAATACTAAATGGTCTAAGATGATATGGGAAGTGGGAAAGAGGGGGGTGAATATTAGAGGACACCAAGAGAAACTTGAGTGAATAAGAAAAATAGAATATTCTATTACACACAAAGAGGGCATGGGAAGGGGAGGGGACAAATACTATTATAAGAAGGAGAGGAAGAGAGCCTTAAGAGGTAATATTTAAACCTTACTCTCAGTGTAATTAACCCTAAGAGGGAAGAGTAGCTATATTATCCATTGGGATATAAAACTATCTAACCCTACTGAAAAAGTCAGAAGGGATAAACCAAGGAGAGCAGGGGAGTGGGGAGGTCAAAAAAGGGAGAGGAGAAGAAGGGGGAGGAAATTCATTAGACCTTTAAAAATAAAAAGAGGTGAATAATAAGGGAGGGGGTAGAAAAGGAAGTTAATCAAGGGAGGGTATAAGGGTTACTGGCTTAAAGCAAACCACTTGTTTAAAAGGAAATCGTTTAAGAAGAAGGGGTAGAACTAGGGGAGGATACAAAAAGGTCAGTGAATGTACAACTGATAATTATAACTCTGAATATGAATGGGATGAACTCGCTCATAAAGCGGAAGCAAATAGCAGACTGGATTAGAAACCATAATCCTACCATATGTTGTCTACAAGAAACACATATGAGGCAGGTGGACATACATAAGTTTAAGGTTCAGGGTTTGAGCAAAATCTTTTGGGCGTCAAATGAGAAAAAGAAGGCAGGAGTGGCTATTATGATTTCTGACAAAGCCAAAGTAAAAATAGATATGATTAAAAAAGACAGGGAAGGTCATTACATCCTGATTAAAGGCAATTTAAACAATGAGGAAATAACACTGCTCAATATGTATGCACCAAGTGTCATAGCATCCAAATTCATAAAGGAAAAACTGGCAGAGCTCAAGAAGGAAATAGATAGTAAAACCATAACAGTGGGAGATTTAAATATTCTACTTTCAGAGCTAGATAAATCAAACCAAAAAAAAAATAATAAAGAGGTAAAAGAGGTGAATGAAGTCCTAGAAAAATAAGATTTAATTGATATGTGGAGAAAAATAAATAGGGACACAAAGGAATACACCTTCTTTTCAGCTGCACATAGTACATTCACAAAGACTGACCATGTAATAGGGCATAGAAACATTGCAAACAAATGCAAAAGAGCAGAAATAATGAATGTAACCTTCTCAGATCATAATGCAATACAAATAATAATTAGTAAGGGCACCTGGACAGGCAAATCAAAAACTAATTGGAAATTAAATAATATGATTCTCCAAAACCAGCTAGTCAAAGAAGAAATCATAGAAACAATCAACAATTTCATTGAAGAGAATGACAATGATGAGACATCCTACCAAACTCTGTGGGATGCAGCCAAGGCAGTACTCAGGAGGAAATTTATATCCCTGAGTGCATATATTAACAAATTATGGAGGGCAGAGATTAATGAATTGTTCATGCAACTCAAAAAACTAGAAAGCGAGCAAATTAAAAATCCCTAAATGAAAACTAAATTAGAAATACTAAAGATCAAGGGAGAAATTAATAGAATCGAAAGTAAAGGAACTATTGAATTAATAAATAAGACTAGAAGCTGGTATTTTGAAAAAACAGATAAAATAGACAAAGTACTGGTCAATCTAATTTAAAAAAGGAAAGAAGAAAACCAAATTGACAGTATCAAAGATGAAAAGGGAGACCTCACCTGTAATGAAGGGGAAAATAAGGCAATCATTAAAAACTATTTTGGGGGGCAGCTGGGTAGCTCAGTGGATGGAGAGCCAGGCTAGAGACAGGAGGTCCTAGGTTCAAATCTGGCCTCAGACACTTCCCAGCTGTGTGACCCTGGGCAAATCACTTGACCCCCATTGCCTACCCTTACCAATCTTCCACCTATAAGTCAATACACAGAAGTTAAGGGTTTAAAATTTAAAAAAAAATATTTTGCCCAATTATATGGCAATAAATATAACAATCTAGGAGATATGGATGAATACTTAAAAAAATATAAATTGCCTAGATTAACAGCAGAAGAAATAGAATACCTAAATAATCCCATATCAGAAAAAGAAATTGAACAAGCCATCAAAACTCCCTAAGAAAAAATCACCAGGACCTGATGGATTCACAAGTGAATTCTATCAGACCTTCAAAGAGCAACTAATCCCAATACTATACAAATTATTTGATATGATAAGCAAAGAAGGAGTCCTACCAAACTCCTTTTATGACACAAATATGGTACTGATTCCCAAGCCAGGTAGATCAAAAACAGAGAAAAAAAAACTACAGACCAATCTCCCTAATGAACATAGATGCAAAAATTTTAAATAGAATATTAGCAAAGAGACTCCAGCAAGTAATGAAGAGGATCATCTACCATGATCAGGTGGGATTTATACCAGGAATGCAAGGATAGTTCAACATTAGGAAAGCCATTCACATAATTGACCATATCAACAATCTAACAAACAAAAATCACATGATTATCTCAATAGATGCTGAAAAAGCCTTTAACAAAATACAGCATCCATTCCTATTGAAAACACTGAAAAGTATAGGAATAGAAGGACCTTTCCTAAAAATAATAAACAGTATATACCTAAAACTATCAACAAGTATCATATGCAATGGGGATAAATTAGAAGCCTTCCCAATAAGATCAGGAGTGAAACGAGGATGCCCATTATCACCTCTATTTTCAACATAGTACTAGAAACACTAGCAGTAGCAATTAGAGAAGAAAAAGAAATCAAAGGTATCAAAATAGGCAACAAGTGGACTAAGCTATCATCACTCTTTGCAGATGATATGATGGTCTACTTAAAAAATCCTAGAGAATCAACTAAGAAGCTTGTAGAAATAATCAACAACTTTAGCAAAGCTGCAGGATACAAAATAAATGCACATAAATCATCAGCATTTCTATATATTTCCAACACATTAGAGCAGCAAGAGGTAGAAAGAGAAACACCATTTAAAATCACCTTAGACAATATAAAATACTTAGGAATATACCTACTAAAACAAACACAGCAATTATACGAAAACAACTACAAAACACTTTCCAAACAAATAAAACTAGATCTAAACAATTGGAAAAGAATTGATTGCTCATGGATTGGATGAGCTAACATAATAAAAATGACCATTCTACCCAGATTAATTTACCTATTTAGTGCCATACCTATCAAACTACCAAAAAACTTATTTACTGAATTAGGAAAAACTATAACAAACTTCATTTGGAATAACAAAAGATCAAGAATTTCAAGGGAAATAATGAAAAAAAATGTGAAGAAAGGGGGCCTAGCAGTACCAGATATTAAACTATATCATAAACCAGCAGTCATCAAAACAATATGGTACTGGCTAAGAGACAGAGAGGAGGATCAATGGAATAGACTTGGGGTAAATGACATCTGCAAGACAGTGTATGATAAACCCAAAGAGCCCAACTTCTGGGACATGAATCCACTATTTGACAAAAACTTTTGGGAAAATTGGAAAACAATAAGGGAGAGATTAGGTTTAGATCAACATCTCACACCCTACA
>NW_025376848.1:0-7941 GCF_016433145.1 Gracilinanus agilis
TATATATATATATAAACCAATCTGCACCTTCAGTGCAGAACAACTGTCCAGATCCCACAAAACCATAGTAGTCAACTCTGTCATAGAATTTTCCCTCCAGGTCTTTTTAGGATTGCATAAATATCACTGAAGTGTGCTGGCTATCAATTAGTTGTCTCTTCTTCTCAATATATGACTTATGCCTCCTTTTTGTAGTCATGCAAATATCTCAAATGATATCTTTTATGATGCCTCTTTTCTCAGTTATTCACTGGGAGTATATTACTGCTTAGTCATGCCCACTATGCACCTCTTTTTTGACCTGTAGGTGACCTACGACTTGAATTCTTTGGAGGTTGTGGTGTTCCATGACTCACATCCATAGAGCATCATCAGAACAATACTGTTGGCAAAAAAATGGGCCTTTGTTCAGAGAGGTTTCATTCATCTCATTTAATGTGCTGCAGAATTTCCCAAAGGAATTAATAATTTGAGGATTTAATGTCATCTTGGAAGGAGGTCTTGTAGAGTGTTTTGTGAGGTCTCTGGGATCTGTTCTTGGATTTACACTGTTCATTTTTTTTAATGTAAGATTTGAGTAAAGGAATAGATAATGTGTTTATCAACTTCATAGATGGTTCAAGTTGGGATGAAAGAGATAAGGAAATCATTCCATTCTTCTCCTTATGTTCAAAGGTCTTCCAGTTCATTCTTATCACAATGTCTCTCTCTCAGATATATGTACATAAAGGAATGGCTCTATAGGTTGTCCTTTAAGTTGCACACTATGTAGACATTAGGATTTTTTATCATTTATTTCTTTTATAAAGTTTATTACAGTTTAAAAACACATTGGTATACATTCATTCATCTGACTATCACAGCTACCCTTCTGGATGCACTGCATTCAACATGTGCTAGGTCAGAGAAACTAAGAGGGGAAATGAAGACATAGGGTAAGTGAATAATCAATATTACAATTATTTTCCCCATCCCTCTCTATCCAGATTTATTACATCCCTTTCAGATACTCTGCATTTTAGCCCAAACAACATCTTTGATATTTCCTATCCCTGAAATTCTATCTCCTAGTTCTGTTTCCTCTCACAAAGCTAATCTCACACTTAAAATATTCTCTCTTGTCATTGGTGATTCTAAGAATCTAGATCTCTTTGAAGCTCAGATCAAATTTACTCTCCTCCTCATTTCCACCTTTAAAAGGCTTTTCTTGATTCTCTTATTTTCTAATTTTTCTTATCTCAAAATTACTTTATGACACATATATGTATACACATATAGGTTTATGCATACACATATATATGCATAGATACACACACATATATATACATATATGCTATATATGTATGTTGTTTGACTTGTTACATATTATTTCTCTCCAATAGAATATAATCTCCTTGAGGACAGTGACTATTTTGGTTTTGTCTTTGTTTACTTTAGGGCCTACCACAGTGCCTGGAATATAGTAAAGTGCTTAACAATTCTTTTTTAATTGAATTGAATAGCTTTTCTGTATCCATCAATATGAGCCAAGATTTTTCTTGTGTGGAAAGAATGCCAGAAGGAATTGCCGGGAATGCATTCTGTTTCTCTCAGGCACCCTGTAAGGCATTTCATTAGTATCCCTCTGCACAGAAGAGGGATAATAGGGCACATGGAACTGGGGAGAAGACTCAGTGGGGACATGTTAGCTGTCTTCAAGTATTTGAAAGGCTGTCATCCCAAAGCAGAATTGTGATTTTTTAAATGTAACTCCTGAGGCAGGATGAGGACCAGTGGGCAGAACGTACAGGGAGGCAAATTTCAGTTCAGTGTAACAAAGGTTTTTCTAATAACTAAAGATTTTCCAAAATAGAATGGCCTGCCTGGTAAGGGAAGGAAATTCTCATTACTGGAAGTGTTTTAGCAGAATCTAGATGACCAAATATCAGGAATATTGTAAAATAAATTTCTCCATGGAGTAGGAAGTTCTAGATGACTTCCTACTAAAAGGAGGATTACTGAAATAGTAGAAAAGGAGACCATTATAACAAAGAGCAATCAAGAATTAGCCATACCAGACCAACCTTTTTTGGTTTGTCTGTTTTCATCATCATTACTGAGTTAGCAAATGGTAATTCAAGGGATTAAAGTAGATATAACTTACCTAGATTTTAGTAAGGCATTTGTCAAGGTCAGTTATGGCATATCTTTAGATAAGTTTGATAAATATAAATTAAACATTAGTTCAGTTGTTTGGAATTGGTAATACTAAATGACTAAACCCAAAGAGTAGTGTCATTAATGATTTGAAGATTTGATGTCATCTTGGAAGGAGGTCTTATAAACTGTTTTGTGAGGTCTCTGGGATCTGTTCTTGCATTTACATTGTTCATTTTTTAAAAATGTTAATATTTGAGTAAAGGAATAAATAATGTGTTTATCAGCTTCATAGATGGCTCAAGTTGGGATGAAACAGATGACAAAATTATGATTCAAAAAAATCTTGGCAGCCTGGAACGTTGGGGAAAATATGACATGAAGTAAAAAAAAAACATGAATAAATGTCAAGTCCTCAGGTTCAAAATTTTAACTTGATTTTTAATGAGATTTTTTTCATCTTTCAATTCAGTTTCTCAATTCAACACATTAATTGAGAAAGTTTTTAATAGAGTTCACAATAGTCACTAAAGATATGAAGGTTAAAATAAAAATCTATCCATGCTTCAAGAAGACTACATTCTGCTAGGGAATATAACATGTAAAGAGGCAAGTAAAATATACCAAATGAAATCACAAACCTTTGAAAAGTGCCAAGATAGCTACAATTTGTTTGGCATTTCACCTATAAATTTTTTTATTATCTTAATTCTATATCTTGTTTTCCAAACTAAGTCATAAGCTTCGTGAGGGTAAAAGTAATGCCACAGAATTTTAGACTGCAATGGACCTTAAAAATCATCTGCATCTCATTTTACAGGTAAGAAAACTCAAGCCCATGGAGGCTATTTGATTTACACCCATGTCTTTGTATCTCAGGGTGTAGCATAGTGTCTGACACATAGCAAAAGGGTAAGTGTTTAATAAATGTTTGCCAATAATCACATGCCTAATTTTTTCTAGAGCTATTAATAAGATTCTTTTAATACTAATCTTTCTTGCAAGGTGTACAAGGTGTGTCTGCTTATCTAAGTTATATTTTTAATAAGTAGTGCTTTACTGAGTTTCCAATGTATTATTTTTGGTATCCCAGAGATCATAGTAGCAAGATTCACCTGATAGACAAAAGTAATGATATTTGCCATTTGTCTCAGAAGAATGTATTGACTATTAAGAGGATTATGCTTGCTCAACTATCCAAGCCTTCAGGTGAACTAGGCAACAGATGATGATTATCTCTGTGCCCCACTGACTCATTTCAATAGGAAGTAGGATTCTTCAGTTCTAGGTGTGATCCCTTGAAAATCTAACTCTTGGGCAGTCAGAGATCATTCCCTTCCACTTCTATCTCCAGCCATTTGTACTCCCAGAAAATTATTTCTTTTCTGTTCCTTCCCCAGATCTTAATGCCTGTTGAATAACAAGTGATGATTGGTTCTATGTGAATTTACCACCAGGACTATGGGAAGATCAAATGCAGTAAAGAAACCAGACCTTGTCAAGAGCTCCAAAGCACAAAGAAAGAGTTCAAGGATGGGGATGGTAGTTGTGATGGTGTACTCCCCACCCCCTACCCATGTTTCTCTGTTTGTATAAGATATGTTTCTTCTCTCACCCTCCTGCAGCTGTATCATCAGCAAATTGAAGAGGAGAGAAAAGCTATTTAAATGTATACTATTGAATTTCTGTAGGACACCGAAATATTTTTGAAGTTAATGGGGGAGCTCTGAATAGTCTGTTTCAAATAATTACAGGAAAAAAAAACATTGAAATAATTAGCAGTTGCGACCAGAGCATTCAGCAAAATGAAATGACATCTTCTCTTGCCTATTAAGCGGCACTTTATTTTCAGTTTAGTGTATTTGGGATGAAATTAGATGGCAAACATACTGCATCATTGAGTGATTAGAAGGACTAGAATCATTGAGAGTTAGACTAGTATCATCAGCTTTTTTGTCTTTCTTCTCTATCAGACTCTTTGGGGAATAAGGAAGGGATCGCATGTTATCCCACACTGGAAGCAATTTTAACAGAGAACCTTGTAACCACTGAAATTTTAGTTTTAAGATGTTCCAGGAGTAGGCATACCTAAAGTCAAGGGAATGAGCTAGATAAACTACAGAGAGTTTAATTCTCGAATCCTTCAAATGACTCCAAGAATATTGCCTAATTTAGTTATTATTCTTCCCAGACAGTGGGGTGGGGTTTTTTAAGGTCCTCATGTTAAATAGTAGACAAAAGTTATCTATGATAACCAAAATTCTCTCTCTATGTTCCCCACCATCTTGTCAACCTGAAAAAAATACAGAACCATTTTCCTGCCTTCCTGACAAACCTCTTTAAACAGTCTCCAAAATTATCAATTATAGATGAGTTTATGATCTGCCTCTAATAAGTTTCCATATTGAAAGCTCCCTATATACACTCATGAAGCAGTGTGTTTAACAGCTAGGCTAGGGAGTTTGAGAAGAAGGGGCAGGGGTAATATTTGTAGTCAAACTTTTAAATTTGATCTGTCTTATTAACATTTTACTTATTAAGTCAACACAACCAACAAAACCACAAAAGCAGGCCTGATTTGTAGAAAATTCTGATTTCTTAGACGTACATGCTTTCAAATAAATTTAACACTGAGCTCTCTCACAAGCTGATTGGAAATGACTTGTAGCACATTCCTGCCATGATGTAATAGATACAGGTCTCTCCCCTACCATCAGAATGAATGATATAGAACCAATCATAGATAAATATCCCTCATATTTGCTTCCTCTCTATTATAACTTCACTTTCACCTTCATCTGCTCCTTCTCACCCCTACTTGCTTTCTCAACTCTTCCTGCCCTAATCTTTTTTCTGACTTTTTTCTTTACCCTCTGCCATTTCTGCCTCCTGAGGTAGGAAACAGAAAAATGGAGAAATGGGAGGAAAAAAGACAGAGAGAGATGGAGAATCTAGTATGAGTGGAGCAGACACTATATCTGTCTTGTTTTCATTTTGTGTACTGCAGTACTCATCTCTCAGGTATGTGTTTCTTTGATTTTTATCTGAATTAACTTTTTATCTTCTATCATTTATGAAAAAGACACTTTTTACAATGTAGATATGATATTTAAGATATGAACCAATTCTGCCGCAACATATCTAGATTTTTTGTACATTATTTTTTATTTATAGCTTTTGTTTTTATATAACCTTTATTTCCAAATATATTCCTCCCAACTCCCCTGCCTAGAGAACTAATATTTGTAACTAAGAAAGAAAAGACTGAGAGAGATAGAGATAGGATTTGACAATATAGCCAATGCTTTATACCAGAGTTCCTCACCTCTAAAAGGGAGGAATGGAGGTGCATTTTCTCATTAATAAATGGTCATGTCTTATAGATATGAGAGGAAGAATTCAAACCCAGGTCTCTTAGGACTCCAAGAAAGCTTGTTTTATTGAAAACACACACACACACACACACACACACACACACACACACACACACTGTAAACTCTTTGAATAAACTTATTAAGTCAGCATTAATAACTCTTTCCTATGTGCTAGTTAAGCAATTGGGATACAAAGAAGGACAAATATAGTTCCCACCCTCAAGGAGCTTAGAGGCCAATGAGAGAAATAATATATAAATAGCTATGTACGAACAAGATGTGTGCAGGATAAATTGGAAATAATCTCCAAGTACAGAAGAATGAGACATTCAGTTTGCACAAGTATATCTTGTCCTCTCTAGTCAGTATTTTGTCTTCTGCCCCCAAGAAATTTTCCTAGAATAAGTGCCTCTTTTCTGATAAATGAATAAATATGAAGAACATGGAGACAGGTAAAGGAATAGGGAAAAGGTGTGGTAAGGAAAGTTGTCAGAAGAGTGTCATTTGTCTGGATACAATGTCCATAATAATTCACATTTATGTGGCATTGATGTATGTTCCCTGGGATACAAATACATTTTTTCTTACCAAGGCTACTATTTCCACAGAGATTTTGTGTTCCTTCCCCATCATGTTCTCATATGATTTTGTTGTTCTTGACCAGGTATGTATATTTTGAAAGTCCCCCCTACACTTCCCTTTTTTATATAGAAACATCTATCTATTGAATAATGGAAATTGGATAATGGAAGTATCTATCTACTTTGAGAGAGAGAGAGCAGTTTGGTCTTTGATAATGGTCCAGATATATATGGAGCAGTTTGGTCTTTGATAATGGTCCAGAACCTTTTATGGTTAGTTGGCTAAATTTCCAAAAAATCTTGAGATCTGTACTTATAGTAGGAGAATGTTTTCAGTCAGTTCATGAAAGATAGCAAGCTTTTTTTTTTTAACATTTATTAATATTCATTTTTAACATGGTTACATGATTCATGCTCCTCCTTTCCCCTTCACCCCCCCCACTCCCCCCACCCATGGCCGATGCGCATTTCCACTAGTTTTGTCATGTGTCCTTGATCAAGACCAATTTCCAAATTGTTGGTAGTTGCATTGGTGTGGTAGTTTCGAGTCCACACCCTCAATCATGTCCACCCCGACCCATGCGTTCAAGCAGTTGTTTTTCTTATATGTTTCCTCTCCTGCAGTCCTTCCTCTGAATGTGGGTAGCATCTTTACCATAAATCCTTCAGAATTGACCTGGGTCATTGTACTGCTGCTGGTACAGAGGTCCATTACATTCAATTTTACCACAGTATATCAGTCTCTGTGTACAGAGTTCTTCTGGCTCTGCTCCTTTCGCTCTGCATCTGTTCCCGGAGGTCTCTCCAGTTCACCTGGAACTCCTCCAGTTTATTGTTCCTTTTAGCACAATAGTATTCCATCACCCACATATACCACAGTTTGTTCAGCCATTCCCCAATTGAAGGACATACCCTCCTTTTCCAATTTGTTGCCACCACAAAAAGTGCAGCTCTAAATATTTTCGTACAAGTCTGTTTATCTATGATCTCTTTGGGGTACAAACCCAGCAATGGTATGGCTGGATCAAAGGGCAGGCATTCTTTTATAGCCCTTTGAGCATGATTCCAAATTGCTAGCCAGAATGGCTGGATCAGTTCACAGCTCCACCTGCAATGCATTAATGTCCCAATTTTGTCACATCCCCTCCAACATTCATTACTCTCTCCTTCTTTCATTTTAGCCAATCTGCTAGGTGTGAGGTGATACCTCAGAGTTGTTTTGATTTGCATTTCTCTAATTATTAGAGATTTGGAACACTTTCTCATGTGCTTATTGATACTTTTGATTTCGTTACCTGAAAATTGCCTATTCATGTCTCTTGCCCATTTATCAATTGGGGAATGGCTTGATGTTTTATACAATTGCTTTAACTCCTTGTATATTTGAGTGATTAGACCCCTGTCAGAGTTTTTCGTTATAAAGATTTTTTCCCAATTTGTTGTTTCCCTTCTGATTTTGACTACATTGTTTTTGTTTGTACAAAAACTTTTTAGTTTAATATAATCAAAACCATTTAATTTACATTTTGTAATTTTCTCTAACTCTTGTTTGGTTTTAAAGTCTTTCCTTTCCCAGAGATCTGACAAGTATACTATTCTGTGTTCACTTAGCTTGTTTATAGTTTCCCTCTTTATATTCAAGTTGTTCACCCATTCTGAATTTATCTTGGTGTAGGGTGTGAGATGTTGATCTAAACCTAATCTCTCCCATATTGTTTTCCAAATTTCCCAGCAGTTTTTGTCAAATAGTGGATTCATGTCCCTAAAGTTGGGCTCTTTGGGTTTATCATACACTGTCTTGCTGATGTCATTTATCCCAAGTCTATTCCATTGATCCTCCTCTCTATCTC